>NC_060121.1:403950885-404253915 GCF_021461395.2 Schistocerca americana | reverse complement strand
ACACAGTACAGGAGCAGAATATGAACCTCTGAGAATGACAATTGGAAGGTAGGAGCTGGAAGTGATAGAGGAATTTACTTACCTGGGAAGCAAAATCACAAGGGATGGTAGAAGGCGGAAAGAAATTGATAGCAGAATACAAAAGGACAAAATTCCATTTAATCGGAGAAGGAACTTACTCAACAGCAACAACATCAGACTGAAAACAAGGAAACGTATCACGAAAGGTTTCGTTTGGAGTGTGGCCCTATACGGATGTGAAACTTCGACAATTGGAAGAGAAGAGAGAAGACGGCTAGACGCCCTGGCGATGTGGTGCTATAGAAGGATGATGAAGATCAGCTGGAGAGACAAAGTAACAAATGAAGAGGTGCTTAGAAGAGTACAGGAAACCAGATCTCTGTGGCGGCACATCCAAACAAGAGGAGACAAACTTGTAGGTCACATCCTACAACACAAAAACATCATTGGAACAATAGCAGAAGGAGCTATTGAGGGAAGGAATCGGTGGGGGCGACCAAGTATATCATACATGCAACAGATCATGAATGACGTTGGATGTAACACATACGTGGAAATGAAGAGGAAGGCAGACAGAAGAGAGGAATGGCGCTCTGCTGCAAACCAACCTCAGGGTTGAATACTAAAACAAAGAAGAAGAAAGCCTAGGGACCGATGACCTCAGCAGTTTGCTCCCATAGAGCTTACCACAAATCTCCAGTTTTTTTCCTAGAGTATGTCTTTACCATTTTTAGTGTCGTGAAGCGCTTCATCAAATTTATTTTAATTTCCCCTATGTTTATTCATCATTTTCGTATTATCAAAAAAATTATCTTTCTAAACATTTTTAACTTATCTGTAGTAATTAAGGCAACGGTCTTGCCGCAGTGGATACACCGGTTCCCGTCAGATAACCGAAGTTCAGCGCTGTTGGGCGTGGCCGGCACTTGGATGGATGACCATCAGGGCCATCATGAGCTGTTACCATTTTTCGGGGTGCACTCAACCTCGTGATGCCAATTGAGGAGCTACTCGACAGAATAGTAGCGGCTCCGATCAAAGAAAACCATTGTAACGACCGGGAGAGTGGTGTGCTGACCACACGACCCTCCTATCCGCATCCTCAGATGAGGATGACACGGCGGTCGGATGGTCCCGATGGGCCACTTGTGGCCTGAAGACGGAGCGAGTGTGTGTGTGTGTGTGTGTAGAAATTAAAGTTACTATGACTGAAGAGCTACCTGTTGTACATCTGCCACGCTACTTTCGCTTGTGAGGGGTATGGCAATAAAGAAATGCGTTTAATAAATAAAATACATATATTCGAGTGTCATATTTTTATTTTTCAGCGAAATACCAGGTGATCTGTGGTTCCAAACTGGGAAGACCCATAGACGACTCTGACATGCAGTACGTACCAGAGAGCCTGCACGTACGCACGCACGCACGCACGCACGCGCGCGCGCACACACACACACACACACACACACACACACACACACACACACACACGCAGAGAGAGAGACACACACACAGAGAGAGAGAGACTGAGAGAGAGAGAGAGAGAGACTTTTACAGCCCTGAGCGAGGTAGTACGGTGGTTAGTACACAGGGCTCGCAGTCGGGAGGGAGACGGTTCAAACCCGCGTTCCACCATTTAAATTTTCCGTGGTTTCCTTAAATCGTTCCAGGCAAATGCTGGGGTGGTTCCTTTGAAAGATCACGGCCGATTTCCTTTCCTGTCCTTGACACCATCGGTTCTTGTGCTCCGTCTCTAACGACCTCTATACCGACGGGACGTTAAATCCAATCTTGCTTTCTTCCTTTTACACGGTTACAGTGGCCATGTTTCATCCAAACTGCGGCGGAACGTACCAACTGACGATATTGCAGAGTAAACTCCGTGGAAATATCTCTGGCACTGACTATAAGACAAGACCACAAGATGAAATCGCGAACAATTCTGCAGTAAACGTTTTTTGAGCTGTTGGGCCGTTGCTAGACTACTGACACACCTCGCTAGTGCTGTTTACGTTTACAGTACATGAAGTTCACTCAGCGAATGTAAGAACTATTTATACACCTAGATATTTCTGTTTTGAAGCTCGTTCAGACGACAAATCAGTGCACTATCGGGAACAAAGACTACAAATTTAGATGTTATAAGATTTATTTTCCACTTCAAGTGAAAAAACTTAGAAATTAAACACATTATACGAAAAACGGTAAAATTGTAAGCTGTCATGAATTTCTGACGGTCGACAAGTGCTTGAAGGCGTACCAAAAAGTAATCATATGACGTTTTTAAAGAACCACTCTCGGATTCATGCTGAATGCTTTTGATAGGTAACTACGAACAACAAGCACTTCCGAAATACCGAATACTGCAATAAAGAAATAAAACAATATATATAAAAAGAATACTGGCTCTGTCCCATAATAAACACAAGAATTAACGTCTTCATTTATACAATGAATCAACAGGTGTGGTTAGTTACGAACTATAAAATATTCCCAAGAAGATTTTTTCAGCAAAAAATTTCAAGTGGGCGCTCATTTGCAGAGAAGAGAGTTGATGCAAAGATCTACAAATGCGAAATAAATGGGCTAACAATTTCTTAGCCCCAATAGCCAGCAGTAATACCGAAACCGAAACAAAGCCTGGTATTCGGGATCGTAATAAAACTATTATTCAAATTTTACGTCATCACCAAAGACTGGCAGATACAGGTTTCATAAAGCCTGTTCGCCGTATGCACGAAATTTTTATGAAATCCTGAATTCAGTACATAGCAATAGCTGGTGTGCGAATGATGTTTACAGGACTAACTAAAACAGTCACCTAAAGCATCGTAAGTCACTACGAGTAAAATAATTATCATCAAAGGCATCCCTCACATGATTCATCTAAGATATTCTTTTTGTGTAAAAGACATTCAACAGGCTGGGTATTACCTACTGAAAGATCTGTTATTCAGCTGCAAATGCCTTATTCCTGTGTGTTTTTATGTCTATTTCAAGTGCCCACCGATTTCTTCTTTCCGCATTTCGTAGATTATTGAGGATAATTATTTACGTAAATATTTTGCTATCATTTTGCAATAAAGTCTTTTGCATGTCTGTAGCAGATTTTAATGTATTTTCATACGGCCAGTAATTAAAAATAATTTTTTCATCAGAAAATTATAATTCTGTATTTATTACACATTACCATCCAGGCCGCCTTGCGCTGTTTCCATTTTTCGGAGTGCACTCAGCCTCGTGATGCCAATTGAGGAGTTACTCGACCGAATAGTAGCGGCTTCGGTCAAGAATACCATCATAACGACCGGGAGAGCGGTGTGCTGACCACACGCCCCTCCTGTCCGCACCCACCCCTGAGGATGACACGGCGTTCGGATGGTCACGGTAGGCCGCTCGTGGCCTGAAGACGGAGTGCTAAATTTATTACACATTTATGTGACGGCTGCTTGTCTTGGACATCAATGTGCAATAGCTACTCTCAGATGACAGTGCCGTCACGAGCAGTATTGGGCAAATAAAGACTCTTGGGGGGCGTGGGGTGGGGGGTCGAAAACAGTGCATTCGTAGTCGTAATGCGGAAATGGAGCGATTTATCTGACGTCCGAAAGGGCATGATCATTAATTTTCGGGCCAACGCTGCATGTGTTTTGGAAACGGCTAATCATGTAAACCGTTCGTGTGCCACCGTGTTTGTAGAATACCATGTGTGACAAAATGGCGCCATACGAAAGCTGCGCCGAGCCAACTGTGGTGCACCATGACCATAGATGACAGGGCTGAACGACGATTGTGTACGGGCGAACAGACGTACAACTATTGAGCAACTGATCGCCCGGATGAAGAAAGGGACTATCAACACCGTCTCCTCAACGACCATTCAGCTTACGTTGCTGCTTGGAGGTCCGCAGCGTGCGCCTGGCTCATGCATCCATGCTGACTGCTGTTCGTCAGCCACGAAGGGTGGCATAAGGACTCCAGTACCGCGACTGGACGTCCTCCGAATGGCGATAGGTGGCTTTTCTATTTTATGCTCCAGCGGACTGAAAGTAAACACCCAGCAACAGGCGTCGGAAGCGTCCAGGCTGCAGGAGGGAATGTTTTAGTGGTATTCCGTGGACGATATTGTCATTCTTGAAGGCACAATGGATCAACGCATGCATGCATATATCCTTGGGGATCATGTCCACCGCTACAAGCAGTCTGTCTTTCCTCGACACCATGGCATCTACCAGCAGGACAATGCAGCGTGTCAGAAAGCTTGTGGTGCACGTGCGCGGTTCGGAGAGCACTAGGATGAGTTTGCCGTACTCCCCTGGCCAACAAATTTGCCGAATTTAAATCCAATCGAGAATTTGTGGGGCCATCTCGATCGGGTTCTCCGCTCCATGGATCCTCAGTCGAGGAACCTAGAGCATCTAAGCACAGCCCTGGAGTCAGCAATGCTCCACATCCCTGTCTGTGCGATCCACAACCACAATGATTGTCTTCCTGCACGTCCCGTAACGGCCCATGCAGCAAAACGTGGCTATTCAGGCTTTTGACGTGTGGTTACATCAATGTCACTGGATTGTGTAATTTCCATTTGATAACAGATACTGACTTTAAATAAAAGTAAAATGAAAAGAACTTGCCACTAGCAAGATTACAACCTTAAAGTTCACAGCCAATATACAGTCAGCCATGGGAGATTCTGTCTTCTAATGTTCAAAGGCGATTTTCCCAACTTTTTAGAGTAGTGCGCCATACTGAACTGAATTGTCGGTTAAAAGCTCATATTTACGCTCACAGGCGAAAAATCAGTACAGTCTATTGCCTGAACAAAGTGAGAACACAAACAGAGAGTATAAAAAATCCGGAAACAACACAAATAAATTGTAATTCTTCAGGCTTTCCCGGCGAAGCGTTGTCATGTTGATTAATCGGGTTTCTGCCGGTTATTCACGTCTTTCCTGCACGATATTTCAACTGCGTGACTCGCGGTTTTCTTCAGGTGCTGTCCTGTATTCGTTTTCACAAGCCTTGGAAACAATACATTATTCCGACATTGAAAAACAACGTGAGCATAGAAATTGCAACAACCTGCGGACAAAACATGGCGCTTCGCAACGTAGCCGTGCGGTCTAGGGCGTCTTGCCATGGTTGGCGCGGCTCCCCCCGTCTGAGGTTCGAGTCCTCCCTCGGGCATGGGTGTGTGTGTGTTGCTCTTAGCGTAAGTTAGTTTAAGTTAGATTAAGTAGTGTGTAAGACTAGGGACTAATGACCTCTGCAATTTGGTCTCATAGAACTTACCACAAATTTCCAATTTTTTTTCCGAAACATAGCATCGCGCTGATCAGCCAAACACGTGCGACATCACCTACGACCACTCTTTCTCTGTATAAGGGCTCTCTAGTAATTATGAACTTGAGCAAAGCGCTCTCATTTTCAGATATTACGTTGCATGGCATCACGCATGGAAAAGAAGCACGAAAATGGTCTGGTGTGCCTGTGCGCTATTTGTTGATCCCCTCACTCCAGGTCCATGTATCATCTACATCTACATTGATACTCCGCAAGCCACCCAACGGTGTGTGGCGGAGGGCACTTTACGTGCCACTGTCATTACCTCCCTTTCCTGTTCCAGTCGCGTATGGTTCGCGGGAAGAACGACTGTCTGAAAGCCTCCGTGCGCGCTCTAATCTCTCTAATTTTACATTCGTGATCTCCTCGGGAGGTATAAGTAGGGGGAAGCAATATATTCGATACCTCATCCAGAAACGCACCCTCTCGAAACCTGGCGAGCAAGCTACACCGCGATGCAGAGCGCCTCTCTTGCAGAGTCTGCCACTTGAGTTTATTAAACATCTCCGTAACGCTATCACGGTTACCAAATAACCCGGTGACGAAACGCGCCGCTCTTCTTTGGATCTTCTCTATCTCCTCCGTCAACCCGACCTGGTACGGATCCCACACTGATGAGCAATACTCAAGTATAGGTCGAACGAGTGTTTTGTAAGCCACCTCCTTTGTTGATGGACTACACTTTCTAAGCACTCTCCCAATGAATCTCAACCTGGTACCCGCCTTACCAACAATTAATTTTATATGATCATTCCACGTCAAATCGTTCCGTACGCATACTCCCAGATATTTTACAGAAGTAACTGCTACCAGTGTTTGTTCCGCTATCATATAATCATACAATAAAGGATCCTTCTTTCTATGTATTCGCAATACATTACATTTGTCTATGTTAAGGGTCAGTTGCCACTCCCTGCACCAAGAGCCTATCCGCTGCAGATCTTCCTGTATTTCGCTACAATTTTCTAATGCAGCAACTTCTCTGTATACTACAGCATCATCCGCGAAAAGCCGCATGGAACTTCCGACACTATCTACTAAGTCATTTATATGTATTGTGAAAAGCAATGGTCCCATAACACTCCCCTGTGGCACGCCAGAGGTTACTTTAACGTCTGTAGACGTCTCTCCATTGATAACAACATGCTGTGTTCTGTTTGCTAAAAACTCTTCAATCAAGCCACACAGCTGGTCTGATATTCCGTAGGCTCTTACTTTGTTTATCAGACGACAGTGCGGAACTGTATCGAACGCCTTCAGGAAGTCAAGAAAAATAGCATCTACCTGGGAGCCTGTATCTAATATTTTCTGGGTCTCATGAACAAATAAGGCGAGTTGGGTCTCACACGATCGCTGTTTCCGGAATCCATGTTGATTCCTACATAGTAGATTCTGGGTTTCCAGAAATGACATGATACGCGAGCAAAAAACATGTTTTAAAATTCTACAAGAGATCGACGTAAGAGATATAGGTCTATAGTTTTGCGCATCTGCTCGACGACCCTTCTTGAAGACTGGGACTATCTGTGCTCTTTTCCAATCATTTGGAACCCTCCGTTCCTCTAGAGACTTGCGGTACACGGCTGTTAGAAGGGGGGCAAGTTCTTTCGCGTACTCTGTGTAGAATCGAATTGGTATCCCGTCAGGTCCAGTGGACTTTTCTCTATTGAGTGATTCCAGTTGCTTTTCTATTCCTTGGAATTGATCGTAAAAAGTAGGCACCATTCGGAACACTTCGTGTCAACTGTTGTCTGTTTCGGAGTGCTGCCATCCTCGTCGAACCCAAAGTTGTGAGAATACAATTGCCTGACGAACTGGTGTTCTGTTGTCTGAGTGACTGAATGATTGATCAGTACCAGCAATTGTGCTTACATTCCGTAATGCGTAGAAATATGAGACACGATCACAAATGCTTACTAAATGTTCTGATAGTCACTTTTCTTCCACTCACAGCATTGCATTACAGCAGCCTTAATTTAATTTCATGTTCCTTGCTACAAATATGCAAGGCACTTGAAGTAGACAGTCTCTATAAGGCGCATTCGCGAATCTACGTTCCTTCCATTTGAAATTTATACTATAGCAGCTGATCGATACGAGGCACACACGCCGGTGAGTTTTCAGCACTGGAAGACAAACAACAAAACATTCCGCCTGTCATATCTTTTAATCCCGCAGTGGCCACGACACTTACCCTTCTGCCGCTGAGGTAAGAGACCGACTTTACTGAACTCACAGCCGAATTCGCCATTGTAAATTAAAATTAAGATCTGAAAATCTCCCTATCTCTGTAAGTATTTCGTTTGTCACCAAGCATCTTAAAAGCTGTTGACGTTAGCTGACACATTTGGACTCATTAAATATATTCGCTGTTTCTAATATGGACAACCATCACCAGTTGAATGGAATGGTTCAGATGGCTCTAAGCACTATGGGACTTAAAATCTGAGGTCATCAGTCCCCTAGACTTAGACCTACTTAAACCGAACTAACCTAAGGACATTACACACGTCCACGCCTGAGGTAGGATTAGAACCTGCGACCGTAGCAGCAGTGCGGTTCCGGACTAAAGCAACCTAGAACCGCTCGGCCCCAGCGGCCGGGTAGAATGGAATGACGATAGTGCAAATTGGTACCGGACCCACATTTCCCGCTTATCGCGAACGGTCGGCTTACCATTTGGCTATCTGTAGATGACTCACGGCCCCGGTCAAACTTCCATATGTCTTCAAACACGCTTCAACTACTCGTACTCGTCGTCCAAATATACAAATAGATAATGGATGTACGAGTACAGTTAGGAAGCGCATGGTTGACGACATATGGAAGTTTGCGTCTAGCCGTCAGCAATGAACGGATAGGCAAATGGTAAGGCGACCGCTCGCCATAAGCGTGAAATGTGGGTTCGAGTCCCGGTCCGGGACCAATTTCCACTGTCGTCATTCCTTCATACAGTTGATGATTGTCCACATTCGCAATAGCGAATACATTTAATACATTTCACAAGGGCTGTAGTCGCTGCAGTGCCTGTTCCTTTGGACACGCATTCATGTCCAAAGGTAGTTTGTATCGTAATTCAGGCACTGCAGTATCGTATTTTTGGATCTGGCTGTTAGTTGTTAGATGCATATTATTGCAAAATACGGCTGAGAATAGCGGGCCGCATGAATAATACATTCGGGTCGCATTGCAGTTTGATGACCAGTGGTCTACACCATAAAGAAAAGGAGACGTCTTGTCTTCCTCTGCCGGTACGCGCTATTGATGCGGCAACGCTGGAGCTGAAACGAATCTTCATTTTCAGTCGTACTTGTTACAATCTCTGTTATACTGTTACAATGTACGTGTTTGACCGCTTAGAAATAAGAAGTTGTGGCTCAAGCTTGATGCAAGAGAAGTAAAAAAAAAAGTTTTCAATGCCCGGTAGTACCAAGGTAGGTAATGAATGGAACCCAAATGGAAAACTTGGATTTGCTGGAGGAAATGGAGAAGGTGGGCTCTGTATGCAAGATGCCAATTCTAGGAATGTGCTCCATAGTTTAGAGTCTTTTTCAGATACGCTTGAGAGCAGACAACGAAGGAATTCCAAGATGTGCTCGCTAGGATAATCACGGATTCTTATAGCCCTTACATAAGTGTAAGTAAAATGCTGAGGGAACGTAAATGGGAATCTTTGGAAAAAGAGACACCATTCTTGCAAAATCTTCCTTGGTAAACATAGAAAAGTAATACATGAGGTAGAGTACAGAACAGTTCATCTGTTTCCATCCTGTAGTGATCATGTGAATAAGACAAGAGTGATTAGAGCACATACGGAAGCAAACATTTTCCCACTCGTAGAGGAATGGAATAGAAAAGGCAGTGGCTAGAAACACTCGAAAATAAAATTTAGTTTGTCTTGCGGTGTATGTCTGTAGACGTCGATCAATTGCTCTTACAGTACGATGCAGTTTGAAAAGCGAAACATCGGTTTAGGGGCTAAACCACAAACAGTAGGACTAGTTACAGAAGTTTGTAAGCCACCTACTGTTTTTTGTAATGATCTGAGTACATGAAAATATATATTCAGAAAAATGCCTTGAATATGTTCCCTTTACACAAAGCTTCGACCCGAGAAACAATTTTCAACCCTGTCTGACCACATTTCACAAACATATTCGAGAGTAGGGAGTGATTACTATGCACAACAACAGAAATGGTGCATAAATGAATGTTTGAATGAAATTCAAGATCACTGTTACTTCCAGAAAATTTCACAACTGACTCAGAGAATTGATCATCCTTGTTGGTTAATCATAAACAATGAACATATGCGGCTCCGTCTGATAACCTAACACCTTTCCAAACAAAACCTGAAACTTGAAGATGTATAACATTAACATTGAATTTAACCTGATAAGCAGCAAGCTGCCTCTGAGTCTCCATACATCCATTCACCTTCTAAGCTGCAAAGCGCACAAAGAACAGAAAAAAGATTTATGCTGACTGTGGTTTTGAAAAAAGTTATGCCGTTTGCAGTTTTGCTGACAAACGTTCCCGCAGAAGGCAGAATTGTGACTAAAGTTCGTGCTTGAAATTAAGTGCAGATTGGAAAATTAATGCAAAGGTTGGTAGGCACTAACATTTCTGGAAGTGAATTTCGTAAGTGTCGTGGGAATTAAAATAAATTGTAGAAGCTTTAGATTTATAATTATTAAGACTCAATCCATAACTATTAATACACGAAAAATAATAGTGTTCCGGACGTGGACGCTGTGGTGAACAAAGAAAAATTCTAGATACGACAAAAAGTTCTACATTTCAATAAACGTGAGTGCGATGTGGTCAATGCGCTGCAGTAAGGATCAATTGTTGAAAAACCGATGCTGTACCGTGCGCTTCGTTCTTAAACTTTATTTATTATGTTGTTAGTCTGTTGACATTCAAGTGAATATGTCACGTCTTTCGAAGAACAGAAACAGTGAGAAAAGAAGAAGGAAATGTAAATTATCTGATTAATTATAACAGAAACATGCGAATTCAAAAGAATGTACCAAAAGACTTTGCTATGGGAAGTGATGTAGGCTATCAGAAATATTCTTGTGGCATAACGAATCAAGCCCATGGTTCGACAGTGACCGAAATCTGTCATATTTGGAATATCTCAGTTCTACAGTTAACTCTGGTGTGAAAGCGAACTGAGTCTACTGAAGAGGGTGGCGGACCATCTTGTAAACAACGTTCACTTGGGTGAAATGACACCGACGTTCACGATGACTGTAGTTCCAGGACGAATATGTGCCATTGTCACGTCAATCAGACAGCGAAGATTCGTTTTATACTTAAAACTACACTCCTGTAAATGGAAAAAAGAACACATTGACACCGGTGTGCCAGACCCACCATACTTGCTCCGGACACTGCGAGAGGGCTGTACAAGCAATGATCACACGCACGGCACAGCGGACACACCAGGAACCGCGGTGTTGGCCGTCGAATGGCGCTAGCTGCGCAGCATTTGTGCACCGCCGCCGTCAGTGTCAGCCAGTTTGCCGTGGCATACGGAGCTCCATCGCAGTCTTTAACACTGGTAGCATGCCGCGACAGCGTGGACGTGAACCGTATGTGCAGTTGACGGACTTTGAGCGAAGGCGTATAGTGGGCATGCGGGAGGCCGGGTGGACGTACCGCCGAATTGCTCAACACGTGGGGCGTGAGGTCTCCACAGTACATCGATGTTGTCACCAGTGGTCGGCGGAAGGTGCACGTGCCCGTCGACCTGGGACCGGACCGCAGCGACGCACGGATGCACGCCAAGACCGTAGGATGCTACGCAGTGCCGTAGGGGACCGCACCGCCACTTCCCAGCAAACTAGGGACACTGTTGCTCCTGGGGTATCGGCGAGGACCATTCGCAACCGTCTCCATGAAGCTGGGCTACGGTCCCGCACACCGTTAGGCCGTCTTCCGCTCACGCCCCAACATCGTGCAGCCCGCCTCCAGTGGTCTCGCGACAGGCGTGAATGGAGGGACGAATGGAGACGTGTCGTCTTCAGCGATGAGAGTCGCTTCTGCCTTGGTGCCAATGATGGTCGTATGCGTGTTTGGCGCCGTGCAGGTGAGCGCTACAATCAGGACTGCATACGACCGAGGCACACAGGGCCAACACCCGGCATCATGGTGTGGGGAGCGATCTCCTACACTGGCCGTACACCACTGGTGATCGTCGAGGGGACACTGAATAGTGCACCGTACATCCAAACCGTCATCGAACCCATCGTTCTACCATTCCTAGACCGGCAAGGGAACTTGCTGTTCCAACAGGACAATGCACGTCCGCATGTATCCCGTGCCACCCAACGTGCTCTAGAAGGTGTAAGTCAACTACCCTGGCCAACAAGATCTCCGGATCTGTCCCCCATTGAGCATGTTTGGGACTGGATGAAGCGTCGTCTCACGCGGTCTGCACGTCCAGCACGAACGCTGGTCCAACTGAGGCGCCAGGTGGAAATGGCATGGCAAGCCGTTCCACAGGACTACATCCAGCATCTCTACGATCGTCTCCATGGGAGAATAGCAGCCTGCATTGCTGCGAAAGGTGGATATACACTGTACTAGTGCCGACATTGTGCATGCTCTGTTGCCTGTGTCTATGTGCCTGTGGTTCTGTCAGTGTGATCATGTGATGTATCTGACCCCAGGAATGTGTCAATAAAGTTTCCCCTTCCTGGGACAATGAATTCACGGTGTTCTTATTTCAGTTTCCAGGAGTGTATATTAACGTGGTTAAGAGTTGTGTAAAATGGTGTTTTGTGGTGTACAATTATGTGAGTCTAAGGCCGTATGGGAAAGTGAACTAACTACATGAGGGTTTGCTATGCCGGTATCTAGAAAACAGCGTATGAATTATGTCATGTTTGTAATCGATTATTATAGTCGTTGCATGCTGTGAACCTCAGGATCGTTGCTGCATCACTTTTGTATATGAAATGTTCGAAACACCATCGTATGGAATGCACAACTGTTGTCAAACTTTATTTTATTTCTATGTATGTTGTGTTCGTTTCGTGAAGATGCAAATGGAGAATACTGTAGATTTACATAAGGAAAACTTCAATCTTCTGAAGAATCCAGTGAAAATATGAGTGTAAATCAGACGAAAGACAGTCAAAATAGGCAGAGTCAGAAAATAGATGTTTGATGTGGCGGAAATGAAAAGTGATAATTTCTTCAGCTCTAACACTTTAACGTCAGTTTTAAGAAACAGGAAAAACGTTTATGGACTAACTGTAGTTTGGGTACCAAAAAAGAATCCCAACGTAATACAGTTTTTGTATACTCGCAATGACTATGTAGAATACTGTAACATGAGCCTCTCTAAACGAGTTAGAGTTCTGTCAGCTGAACTTCACAACATTGCCCTGAACCTCACGTATCCTAGAGGAAGGAAAACCTTGAGTTAATGCTGTGCTTTAACCCCTATTCACCATAGTTTTTACAAGAAGTTGCCTGCTGCTACATACATAGCTGGAAATTCCAGTGAAAATGTGTTGTCCAGAGATGAATGAGATTTCCTAAAACTCTATTTCAGATGTATAAGACATTGTCTCTTAACAGCACATAACATTTTGCTTAAATCAGTGAAACAAGACTATTGTACAGGTAACGCCTGCGATGAGAGACTAAGTTGTTGAATTTTTATTGTAGCTGCTTGTAATGACCATGCATTCATGAGTTCGTTTTCTTTAAGAATCCAACAAAAAACATTTAACATATGTTAGGAATCTGTTGAACGTCATTTACTTCTCGCAGTATATCAAATGATTTTTTTTCCCATTGTTGAACTTCACAGTTGAATATCTCAAAACATACAATTTTACATTGGTTCACTCTTGCATAGGACGTTCCTGTTGTCGTCACTTTTATTTCACTCATATTGTTTTATTTACGCAATTTATATTCTTTTTGTGTTTATACGTTAACCAAAATGTCAACATTTTTCACGAAAAAGGCATTGTCTCCTGAACTCAGGCGTTTTTAATCATTATTCTACATTTTATAATTGTCATTATTACTCTTTATCTTCATCTTCTTTTTTCTACCTATTTTGACTGTAGATTTTTACTTGTCGTGTTGATTTTATTTCCAACCGCTACTGAGTTTTACTGAGTTGCCGTGGCATCCATCGCATTCTCTTGTGTTTTCCTTGAGTGATGAGCAAAGGTACTGTTTTGAGTTAGTCATTGTTTCCTCCTTTCATTTGTTGTAATTGCTGGTAGCCTCAACAGGCTTAACGGCTTACTTCTTTAGAAAATCGCACTCGTCTTCAGTCAACCAGCCGTCGATGGTTTGTTAGATAATTCGTCACTGCTAAAGAGAATTTACACTTACTGATTTTTAAATTCTATAGTCTCGTAAAGATGCATTTAAAATGTTGGCGACACACGGCATTCGTAACGGCATGCATCTGTGTCACTTTACGCTGTCTGCGCTACCATTCACCAATAACAAACACTACAGAGGTTTTGTTTTACTCCCCTGGTAACTATAAAATCTTTCAGAAGTACAGGATTTTACATTTTCAAACAACGCTCGCTAACTTAATTTCTTAAGACAGACATCTACTTTGTCCCTTTAAGTTGTTTATTTAAGTGCTTATCGCTGTGTGAACAGTGTTTTTACAATGTAGTAGTTGTCGTTATGGAATTCACTTTGGTAATAGACCACAATGATACTCATCTGTTGAACGTCATCTACTTCTCTCAGTATATCAATTTTTTTTTTTTTTATCACTATGGTTGAACTTCACAGTTGAATATCTCAAAACATGCAATTTTACATTGGTTCACTCTTGCATAGGACGTTCCTGTCATCGTCACTTTTATTTCACTCACATTGTTTTATTTACGCAATTTATATTATTTTTGTGTTTATATGTTGTCCAAAATGTCAATATTTTTTACGAAAAAGGCATTTGTTCCGAAACTCAGGCATTTTAATCATTATTCTACATTTTATAATTGTCATGATTACTCTTTATCTTCTTCTTTTTTTTACCTATTTTGACTGTAGATTTTTACTTGTCGTGTTGTAGTTCTCGGAACGCATTGCTGCTAACACACAATTTGTGACTATACGTAGTGTTTTATGCTCTCTCGTGTTCGGATGGTTCAAAAACGACATACTAACAAACGACCGGAACTCACTAAAATATCACGACTGAATAATACAAACGGTGATAACTGGAATCATATCTACTACTTCTGTGTGACTCGATCAGACACCGAATGACTGGAACACCGTAGGAAAAGAAAGAGCAATTGTCTCTCTGGTACAGTAAGTAAAAGATGAATGAGAAGTGTAAACGAAGTAGTGCTGGCGACCTGTGTACAAGGTGGTATAATTAAACTTTCGCTACTTGGGAGGGCACTCATAAAAATGAAAAAAGTTAACGTAGAACAATGAAACTTTGTGGAAACATTTGAAAGGACATGGAGAAGAGAAATAACGAATAAACCATTGAAAGAAACACGTTTTAACTGCCACATGAGAGGAAACATTTGTTAACTGCGTAGCAGGTTCACGTTCCAGGCTACAAATGGTGCTCATTGAGACGACAGTCTGCATCCACGACAGCGGGGAACCGCACTGGAGATTGCTCTACTGCTGCCCGAAGCAAAGATGGACCATGAAATGTTTAACTGTCGTGACATAATTCGTGCACTGCTTAAAGATCGCGCATTACGTCCAGCATTCTCAGCAGTGATGACAGTAACTTCAACAATTTGTGGCTCAATTGGCCGTCGGCCTCTACCAGGAGCAATTCGCGAACCGCCAGTTAATTCCAATTTCTGAGTCATGTTCTTCAATTGCTGTGCGGAAAGAGATCCTCTCCATGTTCCTATAAGGCGTCGATACTCCGGAAGAGCAGCAGTACTATTGCTGTTTTTTTTTTTAACAAAAACAAAAAAAGAAATAGCTTTACGAGTAAAACCCTATTCTCCTTGGTCAGACCCATGTTGAGTGTCTGCGCATGTAATCCTCACTGAAGCTTCTGTTTCATTCCTACGTCGCCGTACCAGTACCGGCGCCTAACAACAAGTCATGACACTAACACTACTAACAACGAAAATCCTGCAGTGTGATGTCTGAACATCATTCCTAGTAAGTTGGGTACCCATATGGTGAATAGTTTTCTGTCTACACAAGCTCAGGTAGCGAAAATATAATTGTAACCACCTCTAGAATATGGATAAACACGGCCGCCCTAAAACATTCACCCTGCGCAAAACGTCAGCACATATGATTGAGCAGACGAGTCGGGCTTCTCTTCCTACGCTACTATTTGAAAAATTAATCCCAAGAGAGAAACAACCCACCATTTGCGTTTGAAATTACATCCCAGAGAGAGCAAAACCATAAATTCGAAGTGTCAGTAAGTCAGGAGTCACCGATTTAGAAGAAACCTACTGCCATTTATCTGTCCGTATCGGTAGCACCAGGCATAAAAAATGCCGGAACGGTACACTTGTAGTACAAATGTCATCGTTTGAAGTCAGTGAAGAAATCTGTTTGCTGAGGTGCTGATAACACTACCCAACAGCCATTCAGCATCTCGGACGTGATATAGGCATTAGTATGTAGTTTGTTGTGTAGAATCAGAATCTGGGTTTCAAAAAGTTGTAGAAGGTAAGGTTTTTGAGTTTTAAAGGGATTTCGTTGTTTATTTTCAATATTTCAGTATTTCACGGTTTTTTGTTTAGTTGTCTTTTCTTCATATTTGTGCTATTTTGGTACAGGGATCCTAGAGGATATCCGAATCTTCACTAGATGGGAAGTGTGCTAAAGAAACGGCAAACAAAAGACGAGCATCGGTGTCAAACTTTTCGAATACGAAAGCAGATCAAAGTTGGAAATAAGTTGTGCACTAATTCAGACCTTCTATTCGCGTCATATATAAGCTACATATAACACAGTTTTGAGTTCTAGAGTATTTCTAACTTCTTTTAATTCTTTTAACGTCCGCCGGAACTGTTTTTGACTCTGCTGTGTGTCTAGGAGATGTGACGTAATAGAGAAAAGCTGATTTTTACCAGTCAATTCAGCACCACAAAATTAGGTAAGTTCAGTCACGTACAAACCATATGCAGAAAAAAGTTTAAAATTGTTGAGTGCTGAAATATTTTGAAAAGCGACCAGTGAGTAATATAAAAGTAAACGAAGTCATCTCGAGAGTATTCTAGAAGTCGAGTTATGAAACTGCGCCGACCGCGGTAGCCGAGCGGTTCTAGGCGCTTCAGTCCAGAACCGTGCGACTGCTACGGTCGCAGGTTCGAATCCTGCCTCGGGTACGGATGTGTGTGATGTCCTTAGGTTAGTTAGGTTTAAGTAGTTCTAAGTTTTAGGGGACTGATGACCCTCAGATGTTAAGTCCCATATTGCTCAGAGCCATTTTTATGAAACTGCAGTCTCGGGAAACGCAAATATAAAGTAAGACCGAAGCGATTAATTCTTAAGGCCATTCATTCCTTCAAATACAGCGCTCAGAGCTGGTGAACACTCGTATGTTAAGACATCGCTTACGACTTTAATATCAGTTAAAGGTGGTAAACATATTGACACGTGTCGGTCTTCAAGATGACGAGTATGGTTTTAAGGGGCTCCGGAAAGGCTCAAAATCATGAAAAGTTCAATTTTTACTTTTTTGGGTTTTCTGAATCTGCAGACTATTAACTTTTAATAGATATATAATTCATTCAATTCCGAAGACTACAACTATTTTTAAATTTTTTTTGAAATGTGTTCTACATGGGCGTGACCCACTGTGGCGCTGTTAAACTGCTGTCAAATGGTGTTATTATTAACGTCCGTGTTCATCAGGTACATTTTAGTGATGTGAGATAAAGTATGTGTTGTGGCTAACCTGTGATGGTTCAATATATATCGCTGGTGTGATTGTCGATTGTTTCATGTTCATTTACTCTGTCGTTATCTCGAAAATATTCGTAATTAATTCTCTTTCTTGAGTCTCTGTTTTGTTGAAGTATAATAATGAGTAAAAGTAAAGTTATTAGAAATCCTCTGAAGGCTTTTAAGAAAAGGAGAAATGTTGGAAAGCCAAAGGTATGTGTTATTACTGTAAACAATAAAGACGATAACCAAGTGAGTGAACCTAACCTCTCAAGTACACCTGCCCATAGCAGTCAAAGTGGGAGAGAAAATACTTCACAGAAGAAGCTTGGTTCAATGAGTGAAAACTACGAATGTTTTATGGGCGAATCGGATGTGAATGAAATATTTGATATGTCGGTTCTCAAAGGAATTTTTTCAAACTGTGTAAGATGTATTCATTGTAGTGAAGTTGGTCTGGAACTCTCCATAATAAAGCACGTAGGACTTGCTAGTGAAATACAACTGAAATGTGATAAGTGTTCATACATGACCACCTTTTGGAACAGTGTTGCAGTAACTGCAACTGAAGAAAATGGTAGCAAAATCTACGAACACAACAACGAGCGATGCTTGCTTTAGACAAGGAACGCCTTCGGGCTGCAGACAGGGCTGTAAAGAGTCTAGAAATACAAGCAAGAGTAATCAGGAGGAGGAACAAGAGGAAGCTGGAGGAGGAGTTTGCAGAGGATGAATATAATCCATCCTATGGACCTGGAATGCACTAAAAAGTTAATCCAATCTTTGTCGCTCGATTCCCAAAACTTTTATTTTCTCATACTAATTACATGTTTTCTAAGGATCTTCCAAACATATTTGTTTCAAACTTTCAGTAAATGTTACACAGTACCTTCTGCATAATTTAACACAGCCTTTTTCCAAAAAAACTGTATATTTTTGAATATATAAATAAAAAATTGCAAAAAATGTTGTGAATTTTCATTACAATTGAAAAAAAATCATCTTTAATAACTGAACTAAAATTTTGTAAAATCCCTGTGTTAAGTTGTAGCCCATATTCCAATAAATAATCTGTAAAAAGTTCAACTTCCTACCTCAAATACTTTGTGAGGAAAGATGTAATTTATAAGCGTTATTTTAACATTGCAAGTATAGGGCGTTCCGGAGCCCCTTAAGTCATTAAAAAAAAAGCCAACATGTAGCTAGGCGTCTGGCCCTTATCCCTCAAGTCTTTTAAAGCGTAGACTGCAGACATGGTGCTGTCATTGGTCATGAGTATAGAGCAGTCAGTAGTGAAATAGGATATAAAAATGAGACCTAGAAGTAGGCTGCGTCTCGAAAATGTGTTACGTGGCATTTGTCAGTAGAAGAGAAAATGCAGACTAGTGTGCAAACTACTAGTTAACCAAGTCAACTTGTATCGCTTACGATCCCATAATTTCAAAGCCACCTTGTTCGGTGATGCTTCGCTGCGCGTTACTTACAATGTTAGCCTCGCCTTTCCAGCCGAGTTTTACAGTCTGACAGCTATGCGGCCTGGCAAGTGAATTTCTCGCTCAGCGCCTAACTGGAGTGTATCTTAACGAACAGTGAACTACTTGAATCTCAGATTCACGCTCTCTATTTGCACGTACCATTTTTTTTATGAGTTTACTACCAGTCGTCTAGTATGCCACATATTTGAATTTACAATGATATTGCTCGTTGATTTCTTCTTGTTGGGCAGTAGAGGCTCCATAAGTTTCCATAAATTCATTGAAAGACAGAATCATTTAACTCAATCTGTTCAGTTGGAATAAACGCATTCGTTCTCAAGTATTGATCAGACCAACATCTTGCCTTTGAAAAGTGCAACCCCAGCGTAAGAGCAACAACCAAAGTACTACCTACAATATTCAGTATAACAAACTGTATACAAAAGGTACTGGCGTTCCCCAAATAAGTGTTACACGCTCTCTGGTGTTCCTGATCTATATAGACGACATAAGAGACAAAATGTGCAGCCCTCTAAGATTGTTTACAGATGATGCTGTCATTTATCGCTTGTAAAGTCATCATATGATCAAAACCAATTGCAAAATGATGTAGACAAGATGTCTGTATGGTGCGAAAAGTGGCAATTGACTCCAAAAAATAAAATTTGTGAGGTCACCAACAAGAGAACCAACAGAAACCCGCTAAACTTCGCCTACGCGATAAATCTTACAAATCTAAAAGCTGTAAATTCAAGTAAATACTTACGGACGCCATTTACGAATAACTTAAATTGGAACGATCATATAGGTAATGTCGTGGGTAAAGCAAACCAAAGACGCTTAGAAAATGCAATAGGTCTATTAAAGAGATTGCCTTCACTACGCTTGTGCGCCCTCTTCTGAAGTACTGCTGTACGGTGTGGGATCCGCATCAGATGGGATTGACAGTGGACATCGAGAAAGTCCAAAGAAGGGCAGCTCGTATTGTATTACCGCAAATTAGGGGACAGAGTGCCGCGAAAATGATACTCGAGTTGAGGTGGTAATCACTAAGGCAAAGGCGTTTTTCGTCGCGGCGGGATCTTCTCTTGAAATTTCAATCACAAACTTTCTCTTCAGAGTGTGAAAATATTTTGTGGGCGTGGGGAGAAATGATCATCACAACAAAACAAGAGAAATCAGAGCTCGCACTAAACGGTTTAAGTGCTCGTTTCTTCCGCGCTCCGTTCGAGAGTGGAACTGTAGAGAAATAGTTTGAAGGTGTTTCGTTGAACCCTCTTCAAGACACGTAACTGTGAATTGCTTAGTAATCTTGTAGATGTAGATGAACGTGATATTGTAAATACGGTGAGATACTACAATCTACCTATTATACAAGAAAAAATAACATCCCAATTTAAATTCAAATATAACACTTTGATTTACAGATATCTAGAACACAGAACGTAAAACGAAGGTGTATGGTCATTTGTAAAGCATTGACTGTTAATAATGTGATCACGTCCGTATTCCGTATGATATGTTTCGAAAACTTTTTACACATTATTTGCAGTTACTTTTAGCTGTGTTTGTAATTACTAAAAAATTTCTACTTTTTATGTTCTCTATTGTGTCAATATTTACGCATGTTTGAACGTATGTTATTGTTGTTGCTGTTGTTGGTGGTGATGGTATTGTAATGATCAGTACGGAGATTCGTTGGATACAGCTCTCCACACTACTCTATTCTTTGCAACTCTCTCCAGTTCCACATAATTACCGTAGCCTGTGTCCATTTGAAATGGGCCATTGTCACCAAGCCTTAGTCTCAGTTTACAGTTCCAACTTAACGAAACTTCCGTCCATTACCAAACTGACTGTTGCTTGATGCCTCAGGAGATGTCCTATCAATCGATCTCTTCTATTAGTCAAGGGTGTCATAAATTTCTTTTACCTCAGTTAGAGTTAGAACCTTTTTTCTTTCTTTACCCGATCTATCCATTCGGTCTTCAGCATTTTTCTGTAGTACCATATTTCAAAAGCATCTATTCTCTTTGTGTCTGAACTGTTTGTCGCCCGCGTTTTACACGCTTACAAGGCTACACTCCAGACAGATACGCCCACGAAAGACATCATAAAATTTAAATTTCTACTCGATATTAACAACTCCTCTTTTTTTCAGAAACGTTTTTCTCCCTAATGGCAGTCTGCATTTTACATCCTCTCTTCTTCAACCATCAACAATTATATTGTAGCCCAAACAGCAGAACTCTTCTCCTACTTGAATGTCTTATTTTCTAATCTAATTCCCTCAGCAGTACCAGATCTAATTGGGCTACATTCCATTATCCTTGTTCTGCTTTTTTATGTTTATCTCATAATCTGTTTTCAACACACTACCCATTCCGTTCAGCTGCTCTTCTAAATCATATGGTGTCTAACAGAATTGCAACATCATCAGCAAACCGCGAAGTTTTATTTCTTCTTCTGGAACTTTAATTTCTTTTGCAAATTTTTGCTTCCTTTTCTTGGATTCTAAACTTAAATGTCGTTGTCATTTTAGTCATGCAGTTATTATAAAAATGTGTTCTTACCCACTGTGAGTAATTATGTACGTAGTTCACTGTATTTAGATTTCCCTGTGTTCAGTACTGTTCCATTGCTATTATAGCACTTATAGCCTTTACACACTGTATAACAGGTACATTTGTTAATGACCGGTAGACGAAACTGGTAATGTCGATTAAACTATTACACAGTTTCTAACTGGCATAGGTATAGATACTTCTGCTGGTGACTGACGACGGTGTACTGAACAATATTACATAATATTTACGTCATTTGTAGGCTAATAACTATAGCTATTACAAGCCGTATATTTTTATGTTGGGTAGCACCTCCAAGTACATTCGAAAAGAGCAAACCATTAATGGTTATTTGCGCCTGAGCAGCGGTTCAGGTATTGGACGTGTGGGCACGTCGACACAAAATGTCTTTACTGACAGGCACAGACCATGCAGTGGTGCAGTTATGGCCAGATCAGTTTGGATTCCGTAGAAATATTGGCACACGTGAGGAAATACTGACCCTACGACTTATCTTAGAAAATAGATTAAAGAAAGGCAAACCTACGTTTCTAGCATTTGTAGACTTAGAGAAAGCTTTTGACAATGTTTACTGGAATACGCCCTTTCAAATTCTGATGGTGGCAGGGGTAAAATACAGGGAGCGAAAGGCTATTTACACTTTTTACAGAAATCAGATGGCAGTTATAAGAGTCGAGGGACATGAAAGGGAAGCAGTGGTTGGGAAGGGAGTGAGACAGGGTTGTAGCCTGTCCCCGATGTTATTCAATCTGTATATTGAGCAAGCAGTAAAGGAAACAAAAGAAAAATTCGGAGTAGGTATTAAAATCCATGGAGAAGAAATAAAAACTTTGAGGTTCGCCGATGACATTGTAATTCTGTTAGAGACAGCAAAAGACTTGGAAGAGCAGTTGAACGGAATGGATAGTGTCTTGAAAGGAGGATATAAGATGAACATCAAAAAAAAGGAAAACGAGGATATGGAATGTAGTCGATTTAAGTCGGGTGATGCTGAGGGAATTAGATTAGGAAATGAGACACTTAAAGTAGTAAAGGAGTTTTGCTATTTGGGGAGCAAAATAACTGATGATGGTCGAAGTAGAGAGGATATAAAAAGTAGATTGTCAATGGCAAGGAAAGCGTTTCTGAAGAAGAGAAATTTGTTAACATCGAGTATAGATTTAAGTGTCAGGAAGTCGTTTCTGAAAGTATTTGTATGGAGGGTAGCCATGTATGGAAGTGAAACGTGGACGATAAATAGTTTGGACAAGAAGAGAATAGAAGCTTTCGAAATATGGTGCTACAGAAGAATGCTGAAGATTAGATGGGTAGATCACATAACTAATGAGGAGGTATTGAACAGAATTGGGGAGAAGAGGAGCTTGTGGCACAACTTGACTAGAAGAAGGGATCGGTTGGTAGGACATGTTCTGAGGCATCAAGGGCTCACTAATTTAGTATTGGAGGGCAACGTGGAGGGTAAAAATCGTAGAGGGAGACCGAGAGATGAATACACTAAGCAGATTAAGAAGGATGTAGGTAGCGGTTGGTACTGGGAGATGAAGAAACTTGCAGAGGATAGAGTAGCATGGAGAGCTGCATCAAACCAGTCTCAGGACTGAAGACCACATCAACAAGTCTGTGACGTGTTTGTGGCAAGACTGTAAGTACATATTAAGGTACCAACGTAAAAATAACTGCACTTACAGCCTTTACACACTGTATAATACGTACATTTGTTAATCACCAGTAGACGAAACTGGTAGTGTCGATTAAACTATATATTCCAGTTAAAAAGTCTGTGTCAACATAATCTTTCCTTATGGATGGGGACTGATGACCTTCGCTGTTTAGTCCCCCTTACACACATCCCCTTATGGATGTAAAAAATGGTTCAAATGGTTCTGAGCACTATGGGACTTAACTACTGAGGTCATCAGTCGCCGAGAACTTAGAGCTACTTAAACCTAACTAACCTAAGGACATCACACACATCCATGCCCGAGGCAGGATTCGAACTGCGACCGTAGCGGTCGCGCGGTTCCAGACTATAGCGCTTAGAACCGCTCAGCCACACCGGCCGGCCTTATGGATGTACATGTCTGTATATCAGAGCTGGGGGATGGCTGAATTGATTACGTACGTAGATCAAGTAAATGAGATACAATGAAAACGTAGGGTACTACATGCAGGTAGTTCGTTTGAGACTGTCAGCGTTTGCTAGCCGACGTGAGACTACTTTGCAGCTGTGCGCTGCGCCGCCAGTGTTTGATCGTGGCGGTGTCGCTACCGCAGTCCACGAGTGGGCAGCGGAGCCGGCTGATGCCTGCTGGCTGGGAACAGCGCGGCACGCTCTCCTTTTTCCTCCTCTCCTCCTCCCCCTCTCCCTCCCCCCCTCCTTCCTTTTCCTCCTGCCCTTCCTTCCAGCGGCCTCGGGGTTTTGTTTATTTTTTTCAGCCGCACGGTTTGGTGTGAAAAACCAAAGTGTGGAAGGAAGCGTCGAGCACACAATGAGGTCGGTGAGGCGTATCGCCTGTGAAGAGCAGACGAGTCCGTCGGTCTGTTGTCGGCGATGGGACATTGAGAGGGGGAAAGGGGGGGAGGGGGGTTGTTCTGCTGCACGCAGTGGCCGCCAGCTCACCGTTCTGACCGTCGCCGCCACTCAATTCCTCCGCGTCATGGCCGGAAAGCGCAAGTGCCCGCAACCCATTTCCATACATGGGCCCTTCGTGTTACATTGTATACCCTCTTCTCCAAATACACTTTCTCTTCTCGTGATTTTCGTTACATCACAAAAGCTCCAAACCTATCTTGGGTTTACAGAGATCCTCCACATTTCTGAATGCCTTCCACTTTCTCCTACTCTCAAATAATTTCGACTCGTTCTCACACTCTATTTTTCATGGTACAATCTTCCATGACTATTTACTTTTCAACCGATTTTCACCTGCTATGCTGCTACTTGATTTCTTAATACATATTATCTACTTCATTGACACAAAAAATTTGTATTTTTCATTTTGAAAAAACCGGTGAAACGGTTTGTGAAATGATTTGTCTAAAAGTAAGAAGTTAAACCGATTCGAAAAACATTTAACACATCTTTGAACGATGCTCGAAATCGTGTGCAGAAAATGTGGAGAAGTTTTAACTTACAGTCTTAAAGATTACAAGAGGATATTTGTCTTTTGATATACTATTGCTGTATATGGTTTCAAGAATTAATAAACTGCGCATCAAATGTTTCTCTAATTTATTTCATTTCTTAGTTTTAGACAAATTGTTTCAAAAAACGTTTGACTTTTTCAATTTTTTATGTTTAATTTTTGTTCTGAATTATCCTAATTACTTTCAATGAATTAAATCTTTCTTTTGCAAAACTAGACCTCATGCTCGTCAATTCGATACCCCATTTGTTCATTTAACATCTTTCATTTGGCTATGAAAATTCGGAGCAAAATCCATTGAGTGATTTTCCCTCACACCACTAATCAAACTGATTAATTATTTATTAATTTCACTGACTACTTACAAGCAAATAAACGTTTTTCTGCATAATAAGACCTCATGCCGGCCAATTTGATATCCCATTTGTCCTTTTGTTACTCTTCGTCTGGCTATAAGAATTCGGACAAAAATATCCCCTCTAATTACTAATAAAGTTTTTCTTAATTACTTTCTTTTATTTTAACCAATTAAATCTTTCTTTCCAAAACTAGACCTTATGCTGATCAATTTAATACCCCGTTGTCCCTTTCCCACTCTTAGCCTGGCTGTGAAAATTGGCACAAAAATTTACTGTGTAATTTCTAGGGAGTCTCTTTTTCGTTGGGCTAAAACATTTGACCAAAAAATTATCCCTTTAATCTGCGTACAAATTATTTATTATTCTACCTGTGGCGGGAACTAGCCCTGAACATAGATCGAATTATAAATAATTTATATGAAACTAAAAATTCGTTCGTTTAAAAAATACAGCATATGAAATTCGTGGAATCTGCGGAGCGCTATGCACCTGAAATGTTCGCTCTCGTCGGTTAGAAATGTGATGTGATCCTATATTTTCCCACGTGGTGAGTTTCTCACGAACATGATGACTGACAAATCACAGTCCTCTCAATGCCCAATATACAATATCTGACTTCCACCTTAACACTAATCCACGAATGGAAATAAGTAACTTAAATATGGCTAACAAATTACGTAAGTCTGCAGTATTTCGTTGCCATTGATCGTCGGAGGTAAAATTCTGTGGATGGTTCAAATGGCTCTGAGCACTATGGGACTTAACTTCTGAGGTCATCTGTCCCCTAGAACTTAGAACTACTTAAACCTAACTAGCCTAAGGACATCACAAACTTCCATGCCCGAGGCAGGATTCGAACCTGCGACCGTAGCGGTCGCGCGGTTCCAGACTGAAGCGCCTAGAACCGCTCGGCCACACCGGCCGGCTTCTATGAATGAGTATGGGGCGTCGTATTATTCATCAGATAGCTCATCATATTCGACTTTTCGATCTGTGTGTTGCGACCTTCCTCAAGAATCTTTCGGTGCCCTCGGTGGATGAACACTACCGAAAGTGTCGTGTTTAATTACGACAGAATGTTTTGGCTACAATTCTTAAGACCGTCATTGATAGCCCATCGTCATTAGGTAGTTACTGATAGCTGGCAGCGAGAAAGACGATAATCTTAGGAAGCACATTATTTTCACCATGCCGTCGGGACGCCTTTCTAATAAATGTATATAATTATCGTCACACAATATTAAAAAGTGAAATTTTCAATAGTGAAGCACTAGTAAGTTGTGCCCAGGATATAAATTTCAGTATCATGTTAACCACAGTTAAATAATGACAACAAAGTCCAGAAAGCAGCTGTAATTCGTAAGAATGAGTGTAATTGCAATAGAGCTGACTATAAGAGGCTTCCGCCTTCAAAACTTCCCGTTATCAAAGTAGTAACTACTTTCCACAGAGAGGGAGAAACAAAAAACTATCAAATAATCACATCGGCCGTACCACAGTAATAATATTTGGCAGTTTTTTCACTATCTGATTTCAGTACCTACCCAACGGCGACGTCCTACTAATTACAGTCTGGGAAATGGTGCAGAGCGACTCCACTTCTTCGAAAAGTACTGGAAAACATGTTTTTCTAAGCGAACGCGACACTTTCGACAGTGTTCATCCACCCGGGTACAGCAGAATAACCCTGAAGTACATCCTAGAAGAGTAGTCAAAATACCACGTTTGGAAAAGAAGTTGAAGAGTAACGGAAGGGACAGTGTCGAAATATTGGAGCATTTTGCTAATACGTTACCGTTTTGCGGCGTAATATTATGTGACAATCCTTTCGTGAATGCAATCATTTCCTCAAACTTTCGAAAGGAAGGGCCTCACATTCAAATAGAACTTTACACTGCTCTGTGCACATCTAGTTATTTACCAGGTTTTTACCCACGTTTTTCCCGACGTAGGTATTGGTCACATGTACTGCACATAACTCCTCCCACCCACTCTCTTTTTTCATCTCCTCATCCCCCTTCCTTGATTCATCTCCTCCTCCAGTCTCTCTCAGTCCAAATCCTCCTCTTCCTCTCTGTCCAATACCTCATTCCCCTTTTCTCTGTATGTCTCCTACTTCCCCTCTCTCTGTCTATCACATCCTTCCCCAATCTATATCCATCTCTTCCTCCTCACTGTCTCATTACCCGCCCCCTCTGCCTCCTCCTCCTCCTCCTCCTCCTCCTCCTCCTCCTCTGTCTACCCATCTCCTCCTCACTTCTTTCTGTCCATCCTTCCTCTTCCTTTTTCTCTTTGTCTTCCTTCTTCTCCTCATCTTTCTTCTCCTTCTCATGTTCTTCACCTCCTCTTTCATACATCCCCTGCTTCACCCTCTCTTTGCCGATTTTCTACTCTCTCACACTCTCTCCTGTCCTACTCCCCCCTCTCTGCCCTTGTTCTCCTCACATTTCTGTCTCTCCAGCTCCTTCTCACACCTCACTCTGTCTGTCCATCCCCTCCTACCCCTCTCTGTCTGTACATCCCCCACCCTCCTCTCTGTCTGTCTAATCGTCCCCCCTCCCTCTGTCTGTCCATATCCTCCTCCTCCATCAGTTTCTTCACCTCTTATGCAACAATTTGAAATAAGTATAACACAAGGAGTGAGAACAGTAGAGGCTACAGCAAAAACAAAAGACTAAAACACATTTTATATTTGTTCACGACATATAGATCAACAATAAACAAAGACAACGTGATAGAAACACAAGTAATGAGAGAAAGGGAAAGAAACTGACGTAAATGGTAGAAAACGACAGCGCCTGCTTTACTATTTGGCCATCGTTCTTCTTTCCATGTAAGTGAGAACATGTGATGCGATTATGATGAGATGAGAGATGCATGCACACTAAAGAGCCGATGAAGTAGTCATAGCCATAGTCCAAAGTGGACAAGTAATTTGTCCTGTTGCAATCTTCCTAAATGGGAATATGAATCACTGGCATGGTCAAACAGACGTCTATGTAGATATTATGTACTCAAGCGCTCATGGTTCGCTCTAACTGTCGAGAGTTTTCACTAATCGTGCCGTGTTGGTTGCTACAGACACACACAGTTCACTTATTCCTTTATGGAGTTCGATGTCAGTATCAACCACAATCGCAAATTAGTTGTAGCGCTTCTAGAAATAACATTAGGAAGATTAATAAAATGTCTTTTCCAAATCTTACAACTACCACAGCACAGAAAGAAGTGAAGTACCCAGCCAAAAATTTTAACTATTTGCCTGGTTATTTAAACGGTCTAACATCCAACTGGAATAATTTTGAAGAGAAATTAAGATATGACGAACAATATTTTTCACTGCCCAGAGGTATGTTATATTTCTTTGTGGTAAGCTGTACTGTACTCAATTCATCACAATTACAGCATAAACAGCCTTAGGTACTACAACTGTGTAAACAGAACCATATGAAAGACGTGTGTGACATATTGACGAATTCCATGCCGTAATGAACTATTATGTATGTGATCCACATAGAAATCAACACTAAAGGGAATCACACTTGTTTCCTTCCGGTCATGAATCCCTTTCCAAAGGAATACAGGCACATATAGAGGTAATAAAACACCTGTAATACTTACATAGCCCTAGCATTTGTAGGACCCACTTCGTAGCTGGGGGAAAGTTTATCTACATTCTCCTGGATTTTCTTACCCGAAGGAAATGGAAAATCTTGCGTGAGTGAGTACATCAAATGCAAAAAAACGACCAATGAAAAACTTGGGCCGTATAATGCAGATTTTTTTTTCATTACAATCAGTCTAGAGTCATCATCGGGCATCTCCACTGAGAAAACTAACACTGTGCTTGGTCTTGCCCTTTCTTCAGACCTTTGCAGAGCCATACAGTAAGTGCCTATGTTATCGATATCACCACGTTCAGTGAATTCAGTGAGAAAAGGTCCCTCCAAATAAAACCGAACGATATTTCTTTCACGAGATTCCACATGTAAAGGGGTCATAACAAAACGAAAACTGACTCATTCGTGATAACACTAAAGGAAAGTTAACATTGTATTTAGCTGATCAGACAAAGGCAGTTGCTCAAGAAAAACGTATTATTTCTTTGGCCCATGCTATGATTTGTTCGTCAAGCAGCCCGTCCTACACATATTACTTTCTACAAACACAACTTACATAATCATCATCTGCTACTCATAATTGGTTTACCGCCGAATATACTTCCGTCATAACTAAGCTACAAGAAATTTTATGCACTGCTTCAAATTTTTACTAGATTCGCTACTGTGCGTAAGTGATTCACTTCTATCTAACTGGTCCTCTTCTCCTTCTTATATTAGGCCTGATACTACTTAATCTCCACACATGCTTTCCTTCAAACGTTTTCAATACCCTAAGAGATAGCTACCTAATCAGACTGCCAATTGTTTACTCTTATCCATAAGGATCCAAATAATCGTGACTCTGGTAATTCAAATAAATGTTTGTAGTAAAGCGACTTCATTGATAAAGTAACCTTATTTAAATCGTACGCTATACCATCTCAGTTTCTGTGCTACTGTCTTCAGCTGCTACTTTTCTTTTGGCGTCAACGCGTGGCTTTCTAAATGGCTTCTTGACTCTGGGGTTAACTAAATGGAAGTTGCACTGCAAAAAAAGAACATTTTACTAAAAATAACTTATTGTTATTGGCAGAAGTGCCTTTGTCACAGTAGCGGCGTAAACTAACTCCACAATTTCAGACAATGATATAATACTTTATTGTAACATCTCAACACTTAATTTAAGGACGTTACACAATATAAATACTACACGACAACTAACCAAAGATTATAATTCAGGTACAAACATGCTATAGTAAAACTATTCTCTATACTTAAAGATATAAACTTACAGAGGATGCTAGGGTGTTACATATTACTCTTCCACAGCTACGAATTTTTCATGAACGTTATAGATGCACTTCCGTTCTCTACTTTCCCAATTTCGGTTTATCCATATCAAGAACCTATTTATATCGTAATATTCTTCGTGTATAATTTAACACCGATTCTGTCGACACCACGTTCAAGGAAGCATTTAAAAACAATCATGTTGAAATTTTAAGATATAAAGTACCTGCAGATGGATCCGCAGATTCTGAAATGGCGTGGTGCATGCTTTAAACAAACTTCTTTTGTGACTGGAGGCGATTTTATACAACTGTATAAACGGTAACTGACGATGGCGTTGTTACTGGAGTTCTTCCGTGGACAATTACAAGATGAGCCCATTTCTCGTTGTTGAATCAGATTCTCACACCACAGGCTACTGTTTCTCTTTCTCATTCTGGTTTGAATTTTTGTCGCAATAACGTCTGACCTTAATTTATGCATTCCCGACGATTGTGAAACCGATACTTTTTAGGACACTCTGCTGGATATTTAGCCTTTAGAAGTCCTAGAGGTTTGATTGAAAGTTTGATTGATGTATAATATGCATCCGTAGTATACGGTCAGAATGACATTCTGAACAGTAATCATAACTGATTAACTGCCTTTCAATTTGAGTTCTGGAATTGCTCATTAGTTTTATGTGATGTTGAGACAAAATTTATTGTTTCAGATTTAGATGCTGATCTCAATAATAAAGATAGTAATGTGCTGGGGAAGGATGAGTAACCAGTTCTTTGTTTACAGCTTACAGACTGATACTGAAGTCTAGTAAAACGTAGTATGCTTAGTTTTTCATACATACTTATGATAACGTTTATATTCTCGTCTTAAAACGATGGCACGGCAAGAGAGATGGATTTTGGTGCTTCAGGGCAGATATGAAGTAGTCATAGGAAGCACATAGTCTGATGATTATAATACTGTCAGTCGGTAGCTCCTATGATACAATAAATCTGCTTTACTTTCTTCCCATGGTTTCATTTTTTGATAACTCAGTTAATACATGAAAGATTGTTTTAGTCGAGAAGTTTGCTTTCCGAACCATATATAGTGTTAATACAAAAACCTCAAGTAAGCCATTTTTTAACAAATTGTGTGTTCTTATACTGAAATTACTGTGCGTCTACCCTCTAGTGAGATTTGTTCCTGAGAGCACGCACATGTATGAGGGGAACAACTACACATATTAAGAGGACACTAAACAGAAATCTATCTGTACGATGGGAACATGTTCTTGCCGACTGTTCCTACTGGTGGGTAACTTCACAGCACATATTTTTAGCTGGCTTCTGCAATGATTGACTCAAATCACCGAAAAAACCATCAGATAAAGACTTCTATTTTCTCTGCTGAGAGCCCAAGATCTACTTCAATGCGTAGATTGTTGTTGTAAAGTACTCAAAGGAGTCCAAGTTAGGAAACACTGGATTAAAAAACAAACAAGAAATCTTGAAATTTTAATCTTAGTGGCTCTCTTCCGCGTCCTCAAACAGAGGCCTAAAGCTTTATTCCGTTATAGATTTTTCGCACCTTTTTCAGTGTGATTTAGTAGACTGATTTAATTTTACTTTACACGGCAACAAATATACTACCTTATTTTCAAGTGTATTGGAGAAAGTGGAACATCACGAAGAATTTTTTTAAATTTTACTTTCAGTTTTCGGACATGCGGTTTAAACTGACAAGACACGTTAACCAGTTTTAAGTGGGAAACTGGGGAATTAAAATGTTTCAGGCGATAGAGCATTGGAAGTCCTCTCTGAAAATAGGGAATCAAACGTAAGTGAAAATTCGATATTTCTCGCAAGCGAGACGATGACACATGTGGTCGTATGAGGAAGAAGGGAAGGCAAATTAATTTCAGATACCCCCTAGCTGTCCTTAATCATGTTATATAAGTTTTCGACATGAATAACATACAGAGGGATAATATTTACAGTCCGCTACTCACCTGCCTCGGATATTTTCATACTTCATTTATGTATATAACACGCACCAAAGTACTTTTCTTGGACGTCTCTACTGTGCGATACTACATTTTCATGTTGACCACGCAGCTTTAATTGGTTATTTTTGGCAACGAAGGTTCCTCCCCGAAATTAGAAGTGACTAAACCAACCACAGAGCTTGGTTACCATATCGCTGTAATGAAGTGCATTGAATAGGCTTACAGGGCGAATGTTGCCAACGATGAACGTAGAATCCGAAGAATGCTATACTTCACTCAGTTACCGCAACCAACTTTTGGGGTTGGATGGGGACATAGTCACAACCGTGCCCAGAGAAGGTATTAATTAACTCATTTGAAACAATAAAATTTGTTAGTTCACCTGCTGAAACAATATCTCATCCACATAAATTCAGCTCCTTATCATTTACCTCTATTTGTAGTCCGATTACAGAACGTACTGTAAATGTAAAAATAATGACCTACCTGCAACAAAATATCCTTCTCCATGTCAGCGGACACAGATTGGAGAAACGTATAACACGACATACCAAAATCGCACGCTTCCCCGCACTATATCATAACCACCGTGGGTGGAAGGAAGCAGTGGACTTGAAAAAGCTCTAACTTCTGTACCACAACGACACTGCTGAAAAAAAATAAAACATCTGTATGACATATCTATCCACATTTGTAAATGGAACTGAGTATATCTTGATACGTTGCAGACAGAACATAATCTAGGATCAAAAGATACACAAGTACTTCCAGTGGTTTTCACTCAAGTACACACAGACGTTACTGTTCATTTAAACATTAACGCACTAATCACCAGTATTAGTTGTAGTCTCAGCGTTAACGAATATACCGCAGTTATTTTGGCTCGTGCGTTGACGGATGAACATGTAATAATATCAAATACTATCTTACCAAACTAGCAGCTTGGCGAAGGCATTGATAACATTTGAAGTTGCACACATCACGAATGTATTTGTTGGCTAAACGAATAATGAGGTGAAACTAATGGTAGGCTTCGGCGTATTGCTAAGGTAAAGCAAAAGGGCGGTGCGTATGCAAAAGAGGTAATAAACCAAATATTTATTCTGTCTATAATAGGACATTGATCAAATGTGTGTTATCCATAATTTTGATTGTGTGCCAAGAAAGTCCCCGCCCTGAACCATGGACCTCGCCGTTGGTGGGGAGGCTTGCGTGCCTCAGAGATACACATAGCCTCACCGTAGGTGCAACCACGCCAGACAAACGTGTGGTTCCTAAAGAGGGGCAGCAGTCTTTTCAGTAGTTACAGGGGCAAGAGTCTGGATGATTGACTGATCTGGCCTCGTAACAATAACCAAAATGGCATTGCTGTGCTGATACTGCGAACGGCTGAAAGCAAGAGGAAACTACAGCCGTAATTTTTCCCGAGGGCATGCAGCTCTATTGTATGGTTAAATGGTGATGGCATCCTGTAATGTAAAATATTCCTGAGGTAAAATAGTCCCCCATTCGGATCCCTGGGCGGAGACTACTCAGGAGAACATCATTTATCAAGAAAAACACAACAGGCGTTCTACGGATCGGAGCGTGGAATGTCAGATCCCTTAATCGGGCAAGTGGGTTAGAAAATTTAAAAAGGGAAATGGTTAGGATGAAGTTAGATATAGTGGAATTAGGGAAGTTTGGTGGCACGAGGAACAGATCTTCTGGCCATGTGAATACAGGGTTAGAAACACAAAATCAAATAGGTGTAATGCAGGATTAGGTTTAATAATAAATAAAATAGAAACGTGGATAAGCCTCTACGAACAGCATAATCAAGATAGACACAAAGCCCACACCCACCGAAGTAGCACAAATTTATATACCAACTAGCTCCGTAGATGAGGAGATTGAGGAAATGCATGATGAGACCAAAGAAATTTTTCAGACAGTTAAAGGAGACGAAAATTTAATTGTGATGGGGGACTGGAATTCGATAGCAGTAAAAGGTAGAGAAGGAAAAGTAGTAGGTGAATATGGACTGGGAGAAAGGACTGAAAGAGGAAGCCGACTGGTAGCATTTTACATAGAGCATTTAATCATAGCTAACACTTGGTTTAAGAAACATGAAAGAAGCATGGATACGTGCTAGAGACCTGGAGACACCGGAAGGTTTAAATTGTAAGACATTTCCAGTGGCAGATGTGGACAATTTATTGGTTACGAACTGCAGATTAAAACTGAAGAAACAGCAAAAACGTAGGATTTTAAGGTGATGGACCTGATAAACTGGAACAACCACAGGTTGTAGAGAGTTTTAGAGGGAGCATTAGGGAACGATTTACAAGAACAGGGGAAAGGAATACCGTAGAAGAAGAATGGGCAGCTTTAAGACATGAAATAGTGAAGACAGCGGAGGATCAAGTAGGTAAAAAGACCTAAACCCTTGGGTAACAAAAGAGATATTGACTTTAATCGATGAAAGGAGGAAATACAATACTCCAATAATTGAAGCAGATGAAAGGAATAGAAACGTCTAAAAAATTAGTCCGACTGGAAGTGCAAAATGGGTAAACAGGGTTGGCTAGAGAACAAATGTAAGAATTCAGAAGCTTATACCACTAGGGGTGAGATAGGAAAATTAAAGAGACCTTCGGGCAAAAGAAAAACACTTGTAAGAATATCAAGAGCTCAGGTGGAAAACCAGTCCTAAGCGAAGAAGAGAAAGCGGAAAGGTGGAGAGAGAATACAGAGAGTCTATACAAGGGAGATGTTGTTGTTGTTGTTGTTGTCTTCAGTCCTGAGACTGGTTTGATGCAGCTCTCCATGCTACTCTATCCTGTGCAAGCTTCTTCATCTCCCAGTACCTACTGCAGCCTACATCCTTCTGGACCTGCTTCGTGTATTCATCTCTTGGTCTCCCTCTACGATTTTTACCCTCCGCGCTGCCCTCCAATACTAAATTGGTGATCCCTTGATGCCTCAGACCATGTCCTATCAACCTATCCCTTTTTCTAGTCAAGTTGTGCCACAAACTTGTCTTCTGCCCAATCCTATTCAATAACATCTGGGAGAGGCTACAACCCTGTCTCACTCCCATCCCAACCGCTGCTTTCCTTTCATGCCCCTCGACTCTTATAAGTAGACCACGGATTTTTAGGTCGTAAAAAAGTGTGTTGCAGGCACCTAAAATAGACTCCTTCAGTAGTTCATTTAGGCTATATAAAACCTAAAACAGGCTCTAATAAAAATGATGCAGAGAAAATAAAAATAAATTAAAATACACAGTGTTGACAGTATGAACATCTTATTAGTCATTAAAACAAGGTGAATGAATATTTACACAGTTACAGAGCACAGCAATCTACAACATTAATGTTGAACATAACTCCAAATATTTTTGAGTTCCTCCAAGATAAACATCTCCCTAAAAAAGATGTGGCAATGGTTTAATTAATACATTCGTAGTTTCACATATTCTGACCATAGTTGGCTTCACAATAAATAACCAAAATCTTTTCTAGGTTTTCTAGTGAAAAACTGTGGCGCTTGTCAGTACCGATTTGTTTTCGCTGGGAAAAAGTGAACGATGACCTGTTTTTTTTTTTTTTTTTCCTTTTACTGTGGTGCATGGGAGCGGTAGGGGAAGTACTGGACATACGGCACCTGACAGATGGTCGCCCCTTCTGAACAAGCGAATGGAATCTACCGGTGCTTCAGATGAAAACATCTCAGTACTGGCAAATTATTTTTCGAACCAGAAAAGTCACGTATAATACCTTTCACGAAACACAGTAGTTTGATAGGATTGCCTGTAGACAGCAGCGAGAAATGCGCGAAGGGCAGTAATTTAGCTATAGAGGGCGTCTACGACTAACATTGTGATTTTTTAATCCGTGCTCAGCTTAAGGCCTATGAAACCGTTTCTTTGCGAAAATACACAGCTGGCCAGAATCCTACGAACGAAACATTTTCAAATATAGCATTTAGTACTCCCACGTCCTTTTCTAATGTGTAACTCAAATCTTTGACCGGTTCCCATTCGCTCACCGAAACTAAACACTGTCGCGCTCGGCGCGTGCTTGGATGGATGACCACTCAACCGTGCCGAGTGCTGTTGGTAGTAAGGAAAGCAAAGGAACTGTAAACAGTCTCTAACGACCCTCGCCTTCGACGAGACGTAAAGCCCTGAATTTATTTCCTTTTTTTAATGTTTGAAAACACAAGAACTCTATGTCAGATTAAAGAAATAGGTACTTTTTAGGATTTTGGTGCCGAAATAGGCAAAATTAGGCGTCAACGACGAAATTCCCAATTTTAGGTCCTATAGAACTAACGGTACTCAGTTTAGTTAGTCATGAAGCGTATAAGTACCAACTTATATGCAAATTGGAGCTTAGAAAAAAAATAGGTTTTAACCAAAAGATCCGTGATCTGTTTTTTACATATGAATAATAGAACACCTATAAAGAGTATTTGGTATTAACAGGGATAGCGATATAAAAAAATAAAAAAAGACCGAAGTGTTAGGCAAATACGAAGCATGAGCGCGTATCAACTAGCCACCTTGCTGCACGCTGGGCAGAAAATATTTTTTTCCATCTGTCGTATAGTGTGGAAAAACTTGGAGCCACTGTCTTATATGATGAAAAAGGCACTTTTTAGGATATTTAAGCCGAAATAGGCAAATATAGGCACTAACATCGAAATAGGCTTTTTTAGGTCCTATAGAATTAACGCTATTAAGTGTAAATAGTCATGAAACGCATAAGTAGAAATTTTTATGCAAATAGGAACTCAGGAGCAAAATAGGTTTTTACCTAAAATCCGCGGTCTACTTATAACTGCCATCTGGTTTCTGTACAAATTGTAAATAGCCTTTCGCTCCCTGTATTTTACCCCTGCCACCTTCAGAATTTGAAAGAGAGTATTCCATTCAACATTGTCATGAGCTTTCTCTAAGTCTACAAATGCTAGAAATGTAGGTTTGCCTTTCCTTAATCTATTTTCTAAGATAAGATGTAAGAATTCAGAAGCTTATACCACTAGGGGTAAGTTAGGAAAATTAAAGAGACCTTCGGGCAAAAGAAAAACACTTGTAAGAATATCAATGGGAGATGTACTTGAGGGCAATATTATGGAAATGGAAGAGGACGTAGATGAAAATGAGAAGGGAGATATGATACTGCGCGAAGAATCTGACAAAGTAATGAAAGATTTAAGACGAAACAAGGTCCCGGGAGTAGACAACATCGCATTAGAGCTACTGATAGCCTTGGGAGAGCCAGCCATGACAAAACTCTTCCATCTGCTGAACAAGATGTATGAGACAGGCGAAAAAAATTTGGAAATTTGTGATAAGTATTACGGGACCAAACTGCTGAGGTCATCGGTCCCTAAGCCTACACACTACTTAATTTAACTTAAACTAACTTACGCTAAGGACAAACACACACCCAAGCCCAAGGGAGGATTCGAACCTCCGACGGGATAACCGCGCGAGCCGTGACAAGTCGCCCCAGACCGCACGGCGACGCCGCGCACAGCCGAAATACTCTCAGACTTCAAGAAAAACATAATAATCTTAATTCCAAAGAAAGCACATACTGACAGGTGAAAAAATTACCGAACTATCAGTATAAAAAATCGCAGCTGCAAAATACTAACACAAATTATTTACAGAAGAATTTAGAAGCTGGTAGGGGTCGACCTCGGGGAGGATCAGTTTGGGTAGGACAGGTTAAGGAAAGGCAAACCTGCGATTATAGCATTTGTAGACTTAGAGAAAGCTTTTGATAATGGTGACTGGAATACTCTCTTTCAAATTCTAAAGATGGCAGGGGTAAAATACAGGGAGCGAAAGACTATTTAAAATTTGTACAGAAATCGGAGTGGTTGAGAAAGGAGATAGACAGGGTTGTAGTCTATCCCCGATGTTATTCAATATGTATATTGAGCAAGTAGTAAAGGAATCAAAAGAAAAATTTGGAGTAGGATGAAGAAATAAAAACTTCGAGGTTTGCTGTTGACATTGTAATTCTGTCAGAGACGTCAAAGACTTGGAAGATCAGCTGAACAGAATGGATAGTGTCTTTAAAAGAGGATATAAGATGAACATCAACTAAAATAAAACGAGAATAATGGAATTTAGTCGAATTAAATCACGTGATGCTGAGGGAATTAGATTAGGAAACGAGACAGTTAAAGTAGTAGATGTGTTTTGCTGTTTCGGAACCAAAATAATTGACGATGGTCGAAGTAGGGAGGATCTAGAATGTAGACTGGCAATGGCGAGAAAAGCGTTTCTGAAGAAGAGAAATTCGTTAACATCGAGTATAGATGTAAGTGTCAGGAAGTCCTTTGTGAAAGGATTTGTATGGAGTGCACCCATGTATGGAAGTGAAACATGGGCCACAAATAGTTTAGACAAAAAGATAATAGAAACTTTTCACATGTGGTGCTTCAGAAAAATGCTCAAGATTAAATGGGTAGGTCACGTAACTAATGTGGAAATATTGAATGGAATTGGAGACAAACCAAATTTGTGGCACAACGTGACTAGAAGAAGCGATCTGTTGGTAGGACACATTCTGAGGTTCAAGTGATCATCAATTTAGCCCTGCAGGGAAGCGTGGGGGTAAAAATGGTATAGTAAGGCCAAGAGATGAATACAGTAAGCAGATTCAGAAGGATGTAGGTTGCAGTAGTTACCCGGAGATGGAGAGGCTTGCACAGGATAGAGTAACGTGGAGAGAAGCATGAAATCGGTCTTTGGACTGAAGACCACAACACCACCAATAAAGGCAGAATGAGTGGTTGCAGATTCTTCTTACTGCCAGCAGAGAGAAACATGATTACCGAAAGTTATAGCTTTCATATAAAGTTTAGCAAACTAGTGACGCATTTTGAGGGATAGATTAAGTCGCCTAAGTGGAAAGGCTATCCTTCGTCACGCACAATGGCAACCTTAACGATATAGAACCCTCCTCTCCATCCCTCCCCCTCCCCCAGGCGAGTTGAGAGCTCGCAAGGGAACACCTTTGTTGCAGTTTGTTGACCTGCAGTAGGGGGTAGTCGGCGAATGGAATCGGAAACGACATCACATAGATATCGACTAGTAAAACGCTAAAAATGCAACCCGGAGGTGAATGGAACGATATACATCAAATGATCTTACAGTGGTGATCCATTTCATTTTTATTAGGTGTGCTCTGTTCATTAGCTACTTATTACCAAAACACGCAGAAGCCAAGACAGTTTGCGGGGGCGGGGGTCCAAATCAGGGGAAGGGGGAGACGGTGAAGTATTTTTTAATATTCTGGAAGACGAATGGTGACTTGTAAGAAGCCACAAAAAAAAAGTGAATTTATACGGGTATGGCCGGCCTCTGTGGCCGAGCGGTTCTAGGTACTTCAGTCCGGAACCGCGCGACTGCTACTGTCAGAGGTTCGAATACTGCCTCGGGCATGGATGTGTGTGATGTCCTTGGGTTAGTTAGGTTTAAGTGGTTCTAAGTTCTAGGGGACTGATGACCTCAGATATTAAGTCCCATGGTGCTCAGAGCCATTTGAACCATTTATACGAGTATGAGTCTGAAATGATAAGATCTGTACTGCATCTCAAACTAAGTTGAGTCGTTGCTCAGACACAGCATAAAAAAAAAAGAATGGTTTAAATGGCTCTGAGCACTATGGGACTTAACATCTAAGGTCATCAGTCCCCTAGAACTTAGAACTGTTTAAACCTAACTAACCTAAGGACATCACACACAACCATGCCCGAGGCAGGATTCGAACCTGCGACCTTAGCGGTCGCGCGGTTTCAGACTGAAGCGCCTAGAACCGTTCGGCCACACCGGCCGCTGACACAGCATCGTTCACACTTCCGCGTAAATTGAGCGTACTCGTCGGAATGAGCAAAACAAATTTGTTAGACCCCAAACCTAATCTTAAACTCTAAAACAACAAAAGAAAAAAAACAGCGCACCACGAAGGAATTATTCGATTCGAATGGAAATCGGTAGATGCGATGTTCATATGCAGACAAGCAAATGATTACAATTTCAGAAAACTGGATGCTTCATTCAAGTGAAAGAGCTTCACAAATTGAGCAGATCAATAGCGCGTTGGTTTACCTCTGGCACTTATGCAAGAAGTTTTTCAACTTGGCATTGATTGACTGAATTGTTGGATGTCCTCCTGAGGGATACATCACATGATCACACTGACAGAACCACAGGCACATAGACACAGGCAACAGAGCATGCACAATGTCGGCACTAGTACAGTGTATATCCACCTTTCGCAGCAATGCAGGCTGCTATTCTCCCATGGAGACGATCGTAGAGATGCTGGATGTAGTCCTGTGGAACGGCTTGCCATGCCATTTCCACCTGGCGCCTCAGTTGGACCAGCGTTCGTGCTGGACGTGCAGACCGCGTGAGACGACGCTTCATCCAGTCCCAAACATGCTCAATGGGGGACAGATCCGGAGATCTTGCTGGCCAGGATAGTTGACTTACACCTTCTAGAGCACGTTGGGTGGCACGGGATACATGCGGACGTGCATTGTCCTGTTGGAACAGCAAGTTCCCTTGCCGGTCTAGGAATGGTAGAACGATGGGTTCGATGACGGTTTGGATGTACCGTGCACTATTCAGTGTCCCCTCGACGATCACCAGTGGTGTACGGCCAGTGTAGGAGATCGCTCCCCACACCATGATGCCGGGTGTTGGCCCTGTGTGCCTCGGTCGTATGCAGTCCTGATTGTGGCGCTCACCTGCACGGCGCCAAACACGCATACGACCATCATTGGCACCAAGGCAGAAGCGACTCTCATCGCTAAAGACGACATTCGTCCCTCCATTCACGCCTGTCGCGACACCACTGGAGGCGGGCTGCACGATGTTGGGGCGTGAGCGGAAGACGGCCTAACGGTGTGCGGGACCGTAGCCCAGCTTCATGGAGACGGTTGCGAATGGTCCTCGCCGATACCCCAGGAGCAACAGTGTCTCTAATTTGCTGGGAAGTGGCGGTGCGGTCCCCTACGGCACTGTGTAGGATCCTTCGGTCTTGGCGTGCATCCGTGCGTCGCTGCGGTCCGGTCCCAGGTCGACGGGCACGTGCACCTTCCGCCGACCACTGGCGACAACATCGATGTACTGTGGAGACCTCACGCCCCACGTGTTGAGCAATTCGGCGGTACGTCCACCCGGCCTCCCGCATGCCCACTATACGCCCTCGCTCAAAGTCCGTCAACTGCACATACGGTTCACGTCCACGCTGTCGCGGCATGCTACCAGTGTTAAAGACTGCGATGGAGCTCCGTATGCCACGGCAAACTGGCTGACACTGACGGCGTCGGTGCACAAATGCTGCGCAGCTAGCGCCATTCGACGGCCAACACCGCGGTTCCTGGTGTGTCCGCTGTGCCGTGCGTGTGATCATTGCTTGTACAGCCCTCTCGCAGTGTCCGGAGCAAGTATGGTGGGTCTGACACACCGGTGTCAATGTGTTCTTTTTTCCATTTCCAGGAGTGTATATGCTACATCCAACTTCTATTTTATCCTAGCTCAAGCAATTAACTAAACTTGCCGTGTCTCACTTAGCGTGTACTTTGCACCATGTGCTTTCTGTGAGTCACCTTGTTTTCGAGTGTGCAAGCTTTCAGTACGTTTCGGCATCTGATTGAGGAAAGCTATTTACCGCAGTGTTAGCATGGCTTCCAGAAATGAAGATAATTAGCGCCTGTTTATAGTAATTTTCAACTAGAATGTTTTTGGAACGTACTGTAGTTTGCTAAGAACCGTAAGCTATCGAATAAGTGAGTAAGTATTTTATATTATGGGCATCCTCAGGTGTTGAAACACACGATGTTAAGAAGAATTCTAGTTTTATTGATACACAACCGGTTTCGCTGCCTAAAGTGAAATCATCAAGTGCAACCTACGTGATAGATTGGATGGTATTGATTGAGGGGAGTTATGCAACCTATATGATAAACAGATATATACAGTGTCTCAGCTTTGTGGATGACAAAATTAATCAAGGTGTTTTATAAAGTACACTCACAGTGTTAAAACGTCATAGTTGTACCCTTCGCTCCTAATCAAGATGTGTTATTCGGTGAATTTTATCACATTATATTGGCGAACGAAGGGCCCCTTGTTTTAAAATTTGCCTGCATCTAAAAGAACGAAAAATATTTTACACTGAGAAGACGCTAACTTTTTAAAAATAAAAAAGGGATTTGCAACAAAAAATAGTCTCTACTAAGACGATTAGTCGGGAGACAGTGCAAATTTCTGTGTGGAATCGTATAAGGTGGCACTCTCTTACCAGTGTGACGGCGGGGGGAGGGGTAGAAGCGGTCCACACAGACAACTACCGCGAACTAACAGGCTGATGGAACGGAGACTATCTTGTGGACTGCGTGACGTCATGTACTCATCTCTAGAAGTGCTGAGTGGCTCCCTTGATAAATGATTGATAACTTCCTCATAACCCTACGGTGATACATCTTTTGGGTGTAGCACTGGATCTACATTCGACAACGATCTATACTTTCACATTCAAAAGAGATAAGAGAGCAAAGAAGAAGAGGAGGAATGTGATGACAAAGATGATGCGTTTACAATAAGAAAGCACATCAGAACACTAAAATATGTGCCATCACCTATAGTAAGGATGTCTCATGCCTTGCGTCTACCTGAGACGATGAATAAAACCCACAGAAGTCGTTTCAGGTGTGGGTTCCTTGATTCCCTGAACGTAAGGGTTTCACACTTGTGTAGTGCACTAAATGCAAAATATCCTTTGTTTCACAGAAAAAATAAATGTTTTTTGCGCAATTCCATAAAAAACAGCAAAACGAACCATATTAGAGACTTCAAAAACTAAGTTACGTTTGTCGCGTATGTCTCACCTGAAGATCATTGAGCAACAAGAGTGCCGCATCGCCACAGGAGAGCATATTTTGGGGGTTTCCTACAGACACAGTTCTACAGTGATATCGATAAGAGATGCGTCACATTGTGGGACTGAAATGGCTCGTCAACTGGAAAGACATTCCAGAGTTGAATTAGGAGGAACAATATGATTCTTAAGGTCAAAACTTCTTATCTGCGCAGTGGTTCTCTGTGAAATTCTAGCAGTAGGTGGACCAACCATAGTGGTATCGTGCCAACAATTTGACCAAGGCCCACAGACGTGGGTGTTGCTTATAGAGGAGGAAGGCCATCAACATCTACCACAGAAGACACGTCCAGGCAATCGAGGAACTGATTGGCAGCTGTTGCAGATTTTCCGACGACGAGAACGTTCACACAGGGGTACTCGAGTGACTCCTTGACCAAGGAGCGGATTGCTATTGTCAAGGGACTGATTGGTCGGTAGAACGTTCCGAGACTCGATGGCTGTGTTGAAAAATAGTGTCCAGAACCTGTTGTACTTTGAAGTGTAGTGCAGCATTCAATGAAAGTTACTTAGTCTGCCATAGTAATGTGTAACTTCCTTTTTTGGAGTCCCCTCATATGAAAAATTTTCCCATTGTATTTTCAGATATAATAATAAACTATAATTTTGTGATACTTATATAAATATATTTACGTCTTTCAGTTGTCTGTTTATAGACAAAGTCCATCAAAGATATTCCAGAAAACGTACCATCACTATCATACAAGATTGTATACCCTAATATCCAGATGAATAACAACAGTTTTCTTCTTCTTTTTAATTTAGTGGTTTAGTCTTATTTTGTCACAGAACAGCGCAGTGACCACCAATATATTTTCATCCTCAAATTCTAAGCTCGGGACTGAGGAGGGTAGGAGATACGTGTTTAAGTGGACTCGAAAACACGTAACTACTCGACAGTTTCAAGTTAACAAACATTGACCGAAGTTAAACAAGTGATACGTGGCAGATAAACGTCTTAGAACTGGGTTTTAACCAAATTTCATACTTATCATTACACAGTATGGGACTTAACTACTGTCTTACCTCGTCTTAGCTTCAAATATTGTCCTACTTACCGTCTACATGTTTTATACATCACCTGGCTGGCATAGAACAATGAATCTGTTGTGGAGTGTGCGCTGATATTAAACTTGTTGACAGATTAAAACTGTGTGCCAAACCGAGAGTCGAACCTGGTACCTTTGCATTTCGCGGGCAAGCGCTGTAACGACCGAGCTATCCAAGCCCGACTAACGACCCCCATCCCACCCCAACAGCCTTCCATCAGTATCTCGTCTCCTACCTCGCAAATTGCATAGCAGTTCTCCTGCGTACCTCTCTGCATTAGCACCGTCGGAAGAAAGGATATGCTGAGATATGGCTTAGCGACAGTCTGAGGGTAGGAGATGTGGTAATGAATGAAGCAGAGTTGTGAGGACAGGCCGTGTATCATGCTGGAAGAGATCAGTCTCTAGAACACTGGCCCAGAAAAGGGAGCGGTCCCAGATTCTAGACACGGTCCCCCACACACGTTTAATCTGCCAATAAGTGTCAATGTACTGCTTTAGGGTTGATTCTTAACATGTGTCGATCAGCGTTACAGATTGGAGACTATTAGCACAGTCAATAAGAGACGGTTCCAGACAGCTGCAATGGGGTTGGCTCGGTTGCTTCTCACGTCCACCTCAGACAACCACATAACGCGATTTAGCATCCGTCCCTTTAACAACGTCTCAGTGTTACCGCAACTCTATAAACGACTATTGTTTCTTCCGGTAGTTTGCATTTCGCTGTTGTCCACCGAGTGATAAAGCTCGGTGATTACACCACTGGAATCGCATTTGACCTGACGGTTATTCAAATCCCCGATTCCTCATCCCTAAATCGAGCTTTGTTGTGCTTAAGCAGATGCAGGGATGTTTCCTTTGAGAATGGCGTGACCGATTTTCTCTCCCATCCTTCCCCTAATCCAAGCTATCGTTCGTGTCTAATGTTTTCGTCGTGGATGGGATGTTAAATACTAAATTTCCTCCCTCCTCCCTCCACCCCCCCCCCCCCCCAACCCCGCTTTTGTCGAGTCTTGAAGCTTCCCGACAAAGAACTCTCCACGTCAGAAACCAATTACCAAAACTGATGGGATTCAAATATGTTGCGATTACGATAGTACCAGAACTCAGTTTCTTAAAGTCGCCCCCTCAAATGTGTGTGGTTTCCTAAGTGAGGAAACTGCTGAGGTCATAGGTCCTTATACATTACTTATACTTACTTAAACCAGCTTATGTTAAGAACAACACACACGCACATGCCCGAGGGAGGAGTCGAACCTCCGGCGGGAGGGGCCGCGCAGTCCGTGACATGGCGCCTCAAACCGCGTGGCCACTCCAAGCGGGGCAGTCGCCACCATAGAATACTAAGAATCGATTGTTTATTGAAATTGAAAATATGTTACGAAGGAGGGGAATCTTCAAGAAGACGTGTAACGTGCACAGGAATGATAACTTAGTCCTTTCTCAAAATGTGAGATGAATTCATAACAATTATTCGTAGTTCAGACGTAAAAGAGTTAGGGTCGACTAGATAAATACTTACAATATAACGTAATGAAAATGAGATAGTCCCACTTTTATTTAATGTTATTATTCGGAGAAAATTTCAACGATAGTTACACTTTAGATGCGAAAGTTAATGCAACTGACAGAAAATTTCATAGTGATTCAAGCATCCGAAATAAAGATGTTCTGGTCCTATGTAAAATCAATTAACGAATCGAAATCTTCCATCCTGTCTCTAGTGAATCAGCCTGGTGTTGAAAACAAAAACAAGCAATTCAAAACGTTAACTTCCGCATAAACATACATCAATGAAGGATGATCCCCTTCCATACAAAAAACTGAACGCCGTGCACACTCATAAAATAAGGACTCCCAGTATCGAAAAACGATTAGACTACGGAAAGCAAAGTAGGCGCCGGACCGGAATGTGGTTAGACTTTACAAGTAATAGGTTGAGAAATTATCTCCTTTTCATCGAAAATCTATCGGAAACAAATCTTCCCAAGTATCTGGAATCTGTTTCCAAACAAGCAAAGGAACGGGCACACAGAGTTACTGACTAGTATTGCTAAGGTGGGTGTGTTGTAAGTAGGTAGCTCGAAATTACGATGCATCTAGAAAAAAGTAATCTTAAAGAATCAATTCTGCGATTCCACTTTCTTAGTGGTCCTCCCACCAGTCAACATTATTGTAACACTTTACTGTTTCCCAATGTGAGTCGTTTCAGAGGTACATTCGGCCCTGAGTTGACATATATGGACGACAGTGTGCGACCGCTTAGAAACTTTGAGGTGGAGGAACTCTTGGAAGGAGTGGATATTAGGTGAATGCACTGGCCTGCCCTTTCCCCCTGACTTATATCCGACCGAGCACGTGTGGGATGCGCTCGGGAGATGTATTGCAGCACTTACGGTTGCACCGACAGCCACGCAGCAGTTGTCAGTCGCACTGTTAGAAGAATCCAACGGGCAACCACAAGGACTGCTCATCAGTTTTGTAGCCAGCAGGAGCGCACATTACAGAGCATGCACTGACGTCCGTGGTGACCACATATCCTATTAGGAACCATGTCCCTCCTTTTGCAGTGTCCAGTGTGACGGTACAAACCCCCGTTACGAGATGAATAGGTCTAGTATGCAAGGATTGCTTTGTGGAGAGCGAGCGCGCGACATGGTGCGCGATTCGCGGAAGCGCGTGGCGCGCCCGCGCGAGATTTACAACGGTCGGTGTGATGTCTCCACCGCCGGGCGGCCGCATGGCCCGCAGTTTGGGGCATTGTTTGGTTTTTCGCGCATTACGCGAAAACTATGTAATTTATGGTGAAGAGCGATGCCGCAGTGGATTGTGGTCAGAAATATGCACGTTCTGAAAGATCGATCTTTATTTCAAGTCACGAGACGTAAACGTTATAGCAACATCAAAAACGATTAATATCACGAATACTGAAAGATTAATAAAAATAGTAACTAAGAACTTACATGGATGAGCGAGCACTCTTTAAAAACGTTTCGTCATAGAGAATCGAGTGGCGTAGTCATATGTTAAGATTCCTAAATAATTAAGCCCATAAAGCGCAATAAACAAAGTTTGAGGGAAAATTGTTTATAAAATTGAATAGAAAATTCATGACGTAAAGAACGGCACTATATAATATTTTCGGTGGCATCACACGTATTTTAAACTAGTTAAGTTATACTGTACACTTAACTTGCAATAGTTTTCATTGTTTGCAAATTATTATTAACATTTATCGCCCATAATTAATTAATTATTATAGAGATGAAGATTTTCAGCAGCGCAATGGGTAGATCGCTATAGATTACGTCTAAAAACGGTGCTATATGCAGTTCTATGTTAAAACTTTGCAGCAGAGATGTCAACAAACAAATTTTCGCTAAGTGGCGAAATTTTGCAGAAACTAAAACTTGATTTAGGGGCGATAGAATAATCCTAGAAATTTATGTAACATAGTAAATAAGATGTACTTTTTAGCGTGGTTCCGATGGTGTACTTATTTCTGTCGAGGGATGTATGTATCAAAATTTGTAACCTTAACTGGTGAGATTGGTACTTAAATAACCATTGGGGTTGACGTCCGAGCCTATATAAGCGAGCAGGCATCTTGGACAGTGTCAGTCGTTTTGGAGGGTGGGTGGCGAGCGAGCCCCACTTGAGGGTGGCCCATGTGGTCGTTTGAGACTTTTTTCTCGCGCCGATTTATTTCGACAAAGAGTATTGTTTAATAGTGCAAGTGTGCAAGCATATATTTGGTGAACTGGAAGTGCTAAGATTATTTGTGTGAGTGCGAATTACGAGGTATACATCGGCGTAAGTGAACATGTGGCGATCTGTGATTTCGCGCCAAAAGTGCTAGAACAAAGACGCCAGTGGGACTTGTGGTTCTGTTCGAATTGATTGAGTAATTTTCGTTTATAGCAGCCTACATTACTGCTATTGGGGGCTCGGAGTCAAATTATTATTAAAGTAAAACTGTAAACCGTCTCACCAGTGCTAATTTCATTGTGTGGAAGAAAAGGACAACACCAGTAAATAGTGACTGAACTGTGTCGTGAAAAACTGATTTTGCTATAATAATCGCCTAATTTTCGTTCCCTAGCGTACACTGTACTCATGAATATTAATTCAAAAACTATAACAAATGTGTGGGTGTGGAACGGTGTACTAATGCACCAAGTGTGAAAATCATCCCATGAGACTTACGTGTGAACTAAAATTTGCAATAACATTTTTAAACAACATCTGCTTGCCCTCTATGGTGTGGGTGCGCGCAACGACTGAGGTTATATTGGGTTAGATAGAGCAGCAATCAGTCGTAGAATTAAGTTGCTTTAATATGACATTTATAGTCACAACGCAGATTAGATTTCGACCTGTGTCAGGTCATTATCAATGCAGTGCGGAATTGTAGCAGTTGTTCGTGCTCAAGTGAATGCTTACACAGTTCAACCATTACTCAGTAATTACTCTGGCGGGGAGTAATGGTTGAAACGTGTAAGCATTCACTTGAGCGCGAACAACTGCTACAATTCCGCACTGCACTGATAATGACCTGACACAGGTCGAAATCTGGTCTGCGTTGTGACTATAAATGTCATATTAAAGCAACTTAATTCTACGACTCCAGAATGAGATTTTCACTCTGCAGCGGAGAGTGCGCTGATATGAAATTCTACGACTGATTGCTACTCTATCTAACCCAATTTTTAAACAGCATTTTTATATGCACATTCTTGTGACCGCTTCAACCGCACTTCGTTATTTACCGCCCCGTCGCACCAGGGAGTATCATAAATCACGGTGACTTCAGTGTAATTACTGTATTTCAATAAAAGTGTCATTTCCGTTTGCCTCACTGCGTATTTCTTCCAGTTACCTTTTGTACTATACTGTAGCATTTTTTTTTTCTTTTTTTTTGGAAGGTCCAAGTTTCATCGAGCTAAGTAACTTGGCATTGACACATCATGCAAGTTTTGCACACAAGTGTGTACTTGGGCGTACAGTTTTGTGAGTCGACTTTCTACCCAGAAATGGAAGGCACGTAGTGAAAGCGCGTTGATTATCGAGCCCCTGCGCGTGTGGGCAGCTGCCGAAGGCGTGACGCGGCTAGGCCTAGTGTCCTCATCTGCCGCCCGGAGCGGCCGCATTCGTTCCGCACTGCCGCCGGAAGGCAGCCGCTGCCAGCTGCCCTCCGCGGGGGCAGGTGCGCGGGGTCGGCTGACCCGCAACGCACGCCTCTGCTGGCGAGGCGACTCTCCCCGACAGAGTAGATACAATTGTGAAACAAGGATTTACCCCAAAAACTGTCGGTTTTAGTAGATACTATACTCTCGGTGTGTGGACAACATCGATATATCTGTGCAATCTGTCGAGCTTACATAATACGAGGGGCGTTCAGAAAGTAAGCTCCGATCGGTCGCGAAATGGAAACGTCTATGAAAATCCGATAAAGCTTTGCACAGATGTGTTGGGTAGTGTCTCTAGTATAACCCCAGTTAGCATCACGTCGCTCTTCTCATTTCTGAGCTCGCAGTGAGTGCGTAAAGATGTCTAGAAAATAGTGTCTGCCGCCAAGTACGAGGGCCTGGTGAGAAATTTCGCCTGAAGCTATGCAGCTAACATTACATAACTGTCGTGCTGTTTCGTCTTCACGACAATTCTCAGCCGCATTCTGCAGGGGCAATGAAGATGCTCCTGCATCGTTTTCAAATGGAAATGTTAGATTACCCACAATACAGTCCGCAATTGTCTCCCCATGAGTTTCATCTCTGGTCACATGAACCGCTGTCTTTGAAGACAACATTTTGACACAGACAACGAGGTGTAGGCCAGCGTGGAGAATTGGCGGAAAGCACTGGCGGCTGCCTTCTATGATGAGGCTATTGAAAAGTTGGTACAACGCTATGACAAAAGTCTAAGTCAGAACGGCGACTACGTAGAGAAGTAGCTGAAAGGTGTAGCTAATTGTTACAAGTAAAACATTTCTGATGTTCACTGTGGTTTCAATTTGGCAATCAATCGGAGCTTACTTTCTGAACAGGCCTCGTACTACTTTCCATGCAAGCTCAGCAGACAAAATGTTACTTGAAACTGAACTGTATTATCTTCATCTTTGCCTAGGTGTGGTGTGTCATCTTCCGGAGCCTTGGCTTTGCTCTACCACGATTGGTCCGTTTGCTTTTAAATTTCGGAGGGCGCTGCGTTCTGGGGAGAGATCTGCTGACGACGAGAGTATCGAGTGTTGCTGCCGGAGTGAGACGGGGAGTTTAGTTTCCGGTTGTGTGGCAGCGCAATGTTGCGGGAAAGGTGGTATAACTTCCTGTGAACGCACGTGATTGCTACGAGCGTGTGTACTCTGGACGGCGGCAGTCGTTCTGGACGGGCTGTGTGATAAGGAAGCTCGGCGTGGCAACTGTTGACGCGGCGTGTCTGCGTTGGTGTGGCGGAACTGGGGCTATTGATACAATTCGATTTGGTGCTGGTTGCAACCTGTCGCCGAATGCTTGTCTGCCTTCTGGATTAACGGTAAGAATTTCTTGACTTGATGTGTCTCACTCAATTTCTGCCCGTGTCGTCGGGTGTGTTTTGCTCTAAGGTCGTGTGCCATGGTGTTTCGCAATTTTAGTAGGCTCAGGCGTGCCCGAAATCCCGGTTCAATGATATGCTGTCATATTGTCAAGTGTATCTACCACTAGAAAAGAGTGTTAACTCTCTGTGCCTTAATAACTGAACCTAAAATATTATCTGTGGTTGAAATTTTATTCTGACCCAAGTGCAATAACGATCTTGTATTTTACAATTTGAGAGATATTATTATTTAGTACTGGCTGTCACATTTACTAAGTCGAAGATTTACAAAGGCCAGTGGACGTCATTAACAGTTTTGCCTAGACAGGCGTTATATTTTGAACCATGTGTTTCAATGTTTAGTAATTTTTGTTTTATGTGTTATAGAGAGTTGCTGTCATGCCCTATGTGGACGATTCGCCACGTTGGTGAAGTTTCTAGTTGTTCTGCTGGTGTGCGCCATATTGCTAAAGCAGGCAGTCCTAGCACAGTTGATTGTAAATTTTTCCTAGTCGTGAGGAGCACAGGCTGGTTTTAAGTGCTAACTCACTAACTTCAACCATTGTCAAATATTTATTACTACTGATATTCAGCCCTTCAGGCCGAGTGGCGACGTCACTACCCCTTTTTCGTTATTAATTTTATCTTGTTAGCTTGTTTCATTAAAAAAAACACCTTTGGTAAATGAATTTGACATTTGGTCTTTACTGCTCCTTTGGACGAAGTAAATTAACTGTTGGTTTTGCATTCTTGTAGCATTATCAAAACAGCATTTGTGGTTATACTTTGATTGGACTTTCTGGCCGAATGATTTAAGTCATTCCTTTCAGTAACTTATTGTATTGGTCAATAATTAATCAAATGTGTTGGGTCCTTCAGACCGTGATTATCTTGAATCTTAAGATTGTCATTCTGGCATTATGGTGGTGAATGTTCAGCAGCCCTTCAGGCCTGGAGTTTAAAACATTTTATTGTGTTTTGTGATATATATATATACATATATATATATATATATATATATATATATATATATATATATATATATATTTGTACCAGTGAACAAGTGGTTTTTTTAAATGTTTGATAAAATTAAATTGTGTTTCAAACTGTAACCTCATTTGGGTCTACACTTTCACTCCCTGCAGCCTTTGAGCTCTGCTTACCTTATGTTTTGGTTAAGTTTCCCATACCACGATGTATCAGAAACTTCCTGGCAGATTAAAATTGTATTACCCAGCCCATCCCGCCAGATGTTCGAGTCCTCCCTTGGGCATCGGTGTGTGTGTTGTTCTTAGCATAGGTTAGTTTAAGCTAGTTTAAGTAGTGTGTAAGTCTAGGGACCGATGACCTGAGCAGCTTGGTGACTTAGGAAATCACACACATTTGAACATTTTTCAATTGTATGCTGGACCAAGACTCGAAATCGGAACCTTTGCCTTTCGCAGCCAAATTCTCTATCGACTGAGCTACCCTAGGACGTCTCCGACCTCTCCTCCTCACAGCTTTACTTCCACCAGTACCTCGTCTCCTACCTTCCAAACTTCACAGAAGCTCTCCTGCATAATTTTCAAGACTAGCATTCCCGGAAGAAAGGAATCCTGCAAGTTTCGCAGAGAACAACTGTGAAGGTTGCAAGGTTGGAGACGAGGGACTGGCGAACGTAAAGCTGTGAAGACTGTCTGTGACTGGTGCTTGGGTTGCTCAATCGGCAGCGTGTTCGTCAGAAAATTAGCTGCCCTCTGTAATAAAAAAACTGAGTTAATGGATCAATGATGAACATGAACAAGCGTCATGTGACGTCCGCACCGAACAAACAGAAAGAACAATAACGAACTAAATTAGATCAACAACAAAAAATGTTGGTTGGCCGCGAAAGGGAAATGTCCCGAGTTCGAGACTCGGTCAGGCACGCATTATCAACTTGCCAGGAAGTTTTATATCAATGCACACGCTGCTGCCAAGCAAAAAATTTGTTCTGCAGAATGTCAGTTACCCCCTTAGACGAGGACACTGGTCACTGTAAAGTTGTTTGCTTGTTCCAGTCGGTCGTATGGAATCAGTGCAGTAATATGGGTAGACTTGGAGACGTGGCGCAATGGCAGGAAGGAGTTATCGTGTCTGAACTTGCTCATGACCACACCATAAATGAAGGTGTCCGATTTCTGGATGTATCAAAGTGAGCCGAACGATGCGTCTGCAGTGCAGTCGTGTAACAGGTCGTAAGAAAAGTGGTCGTAAAATCATCCTAATTGACAGGGACCAGATATGAGTATCACGATTTGTCAATTATAGTCGGTTAAAACCTCGACAAGAATGGCTCCTGCCAGTGAATACCAGTCAATCTCAAACAGCTTCCGACCAAGAATTGGTAAGGGAACTACGTCCTCTGAACATTTGACTCCAGTTCCTCGCAGAAGGCCATTCATCACAGAGGACAATAAAGTTGCCCATCTTCAGATCATTAAACGAAACAGAAGCTAGACAGCATCTGAATGGTGGCGTTTAGTGTGGGCTGATGAGCCGACTTTCTTCGGAATGACTCAAGGCGTCGAGCGTTATCGATGGCCAAACATTTGTTTAATCTGTAGTGTCTCAAGAGTAAGATTCAGCCCAGAGAGAGTTCTGCAATGTCCTGGGAGTTTTCTTCGAATTACGACTTGACCTACTCATTCAGTTTACCATGAACATCGACAAACATGTTAATTTCAACATAAGGCGAAATCTGGGATGATTCCTCTGAAAACAACAAAATTTGTTTCCTTTTCCCATCCTTCCCCAATGAAATTGCGCTTCTTCATTGATGAAACTTTGAAGCGTAGTCTTCTTTTCTTCCTGAACTGATCATTCGTGACCGCACACAAACCACTGTTTTACTCACTCCCTCGCCTTTGCTTTTTTTTCCTTTATTGTGATTTCATTCCCCTGCCCCCCATATGGGAGGAGGAGGGCCGTCAGCGGCACAGTCCGCCACTCTTCAGCCGAGTCACAAGACGACTAAGACAAGAGTAAAACGTTACATATAAGGCGAAAAAAAAGGGGGACGTAAAACAGGGTAAGGGGAGGTAACTGAGCTAAAAATACGCTGACATGGAGACATTCATTGGGGGACAATTAAAAAAAAGTTAAAAAACACAGTTGGTGATCCGTAAAACACGAAGAAGACACTGAAGGTACACGCACAGGTTAAAAGTCGGCCACAGTATTAAGAACACCCTAAAACACCACACTTTACACCCACTTGGAGCACACATGAAGAATAAAACTGCCGGGTGGGACCTGCCAAGGGAGAGGTCGAAGAGGATGGAAAAGGAGGGGAGAGCAAGATGCAGCATGGGAGAGGGCGGGATGGAAAGAGTAGGGGCATCAGCGGGTACACCACCGCCTCTGCAAAATTTCACACATTTTACATTGAGTGTCTGCTGCTTTCTTCATGTTTCGTACACTGATTACATGAATCACAATCTCACAAAAGGTTGCAGTTTCGCTTCTGATACCTACAAACAAGGGTACAATCTTCATAACTGCGATGGGCGTTCAATAAGTAACGCAACACATTTTTTTCTCGGACAGTTTTGGCTGAAAAATGCGGAATTTGTTGTGACACGTCGTGGAATATTTCCGCTTCAGCCCCTATAGTTCCATGGAATTCCGATAGCTGGCGGCGCTATAGTACCCATCAAAATGGCGTCTGTAATGGCGGTGCGTTCCAAACAGAGGGCTGTCACTGAATTTCTTTTACCGGGGAGTCAGAGCATCACAGATATTCATACGCACCTGAAGAATGTCTAGGAGACCTAGCAGTGAACGGAAGCACGGTGAGTCATTGGGCGAGGCGTATGTGACGGTCGCAATAACGTCGCACGAACCTCTCTGATCTCCCGCGTGCCAGCGGCCACACATAGCTGTGACACTTGTAATGATGGAACGTTTCATTCGAGATCACCGACGGATAACAACCAAACACGTCGCTGTTCAACTGGACGTTTCTGTTGGTAGTGCTGACACAGTCGTGGTTCTCTGAGGTGTCTGTTCACTGGGTTCCTGGCGGCCTGACAGAAGACCATAAAGAGCCTCTATTTGTTGCTGGAGAGGATGCACATCCGCGGGAAGCAGTGCGTGGGAGACAGGGAGGTTAGTGATGCAGCAAGACCTTGGCTCCGACGTCAGCCAGTAGAGTGGTGCCTAGCGGGCATACAAGCCCTCCCAATAAGGTGGCGTAAGGCCGGCGCACTGAATGAGGATTATGTTGAAAAACAATGTTTTGTAGTCAAAAGAGTGGGGAATAATATACTTTACTCGAATCATGAGAAAGACCACCCTGGTTTCGGGAAAAAATGTATTGTATTACTTCTTGAACGCCCCCCGCAAGTCCGCAGCTCAGGGTCTAGTGACTAGCGTTGCTACTTCTGGATCACGGGGTCCCGGGTTCGATTCCCGGCCAGGTTGGAGATTTTCTCTGCCCGGGAACTAGGTGTTTGGTTCAAATGGCTCTGAGCACTATGGGACTTAACATTTGAGGTCATCAGTCCCCTAGAACTTAGAACTACTTAAACCTAACTAACCTAAGGACATCACAAACATCCATGCTCGAGGCAGGATTCGAACCTGCGACCGTAGTGGTCGCGCGGTTCCAGACTGAAGTGCCTAGAACCACTCGGCCACACCGGCCGGCCAACTGGGTGTTTGCATCGTCCTCATCATTCCATCATCATTTGTGAAAGTGGCTAGATTGAACTGTGTACAGAATAGTAATTCGTACGGGTGCTGATGACTGCGCAGTTGAGCTCCCCACAAACAAACATCATCATCTTCGCTAGACCCCCGTAATTGCGAATACCGGGAGGAAACGTCAGTCCAGTGACTGCATACAGCGAAATGCATAGAATTTGTAGCGTTATATTCATCAATAATCTTTAAATCGCACATAAGCTATCCTGCGTCTCAAATATTCAGGAAAATTTGATAGAAACAGCTTCTGACATAGAAAGACCTTGTGCACTGGACCTTTTTACGCACGCCGTGCAGATAGTAGATCTGTAGGTACCACCAAGAACGATCTGTAAATAATTGGTAGTGTTTCACAGCGGTATCACATTCCCGCTGCTTTGTCTTTAACTTTTAGTTTTCTTCGCGGATACGTTTGCGAAAAGTTTCAGTGCCAGCATAAAAAGAGATGCGTCCGTGTACTCGTCTTTTCAAGTGCTTTCGAATGCCACCGAAACCAAAGCATTTCTTCAATATCCCCGTTGATACAAGAGTTAAGAGGATTTAACATAAACAAAACTAAAAGCGCCAAAAGCCAGGATTCACGATTTTGAATCGTTGACAAAACAAAATATGTGTTAATGTATGTTACGTCTCAAGCAGCTCGCCATGAATGTGTGTCTACTCGTGAGGAACGACAATATTCCATTGAAAATGAAGTTGACTAGGCAGAATAATCGCGAGAGGGAGAGGAAAGAGGCGGTTCTTCCCTGTTCAAACTCTTTATAGATTAAAAATCCCCTTCACTTGCCAGTAATTTTCCTCCACCGGTTTCTAAGCATGAAGCTCAATTTTTAGACGACGCCAAATAATTATGGGAACATAAATATGTGGTGGTCGTGCCACTCAATCACGTTTGATTACACCCAAGTCAAACGAACGCATGGGAGCGTAGGACCAGCAACCACAGAGCTCTTCTGGTCTACGCTCCCATGCGTTTGTTTGACGTGGGTGTGATACCCTATGATGTACTGGCCCGACCGCCGCACACTGATATTCCCATCATTATTTGGTTGCACCTGAAGATGAAGCTTTAAGCTTAGAAACCGGCCGTTGAATAAATTAAGAAAATCACTGGCAAGTGAAACGTATTTTTATTACACAAATTTGTTCCTCAGTTGCAGTTCTTTACCTGATCAAATATTTTGTCTAAAGAGAACCTGAGTTACAAAGCGATAGATGCAAATTACATTTACTCTGAAAGTTTAGGAGTTAAGTTCTTGGAAAGGAGTTTATTGTTGTTTTACAAGTTGTTTCATTCTGTCAATCTGGCGTTGTGGAGCCAGTGACGCATCTATCCAGACACGACTGGCATTTCGCAGGGGGACTAAGGGACTGCAGTCAAGTGCAGCAGAACGTAGCCACGCTGAATGAAGAGTGCAACCAGCCATTTCCAGCTCAGGGCCGTCGCCTGTTTGTGAAATGGAGTGTCTGAGGAGCACGGCCGAGGGGTGGCTACGTCGCATTAGCGCGAAAATTAATGTTTTCCGTCAATAGCCGCCTCCTTCGCAGCAAACCATTTCACTGCTTCCTGCCTTTTCGTTCACGGAAAACAGCTGTTTCCGCTGTAACAAGCGTCGTTTTTATCACGCGGTGCTGCTACAGCTTAATTGCCTCATTTCACTTCTTACATTACAAAATCATTGTGCAAAACATCTGACTGCCTCCAACAATACTTAATTTTCTGTCACCGTTTCACGTGTTACGTAGTTCTGTCCCGCTAAACAAACTGACTTTCCAGTATTGATGCCTCTTGTCAAGTGTTCTAGCTTCACAGTACAAAATCGTACCAGTGATGCAGGGAAGAATGTTGCAGCTGGAGTGTACCTAAAAACATATGACATTTTCTGATTGGTATTTCAGTATAGTGACCTATTTTCGAATCGCTTGAATGTATGTCAGTCTCAAGCAGTTTCCGGCATTTTCAGCTGTGTTTGTATTGTGAGACTTGAGGTTGTGTTTTGTGCAGCATTTCTAAATATTTTCAGTTCTACGCATTTGAGTGCTGCGTAATATGTTAAAGTTATTTCGAAGATATTGTTAATTCTCCACTCGTAGAATCTCGTGGCGTGTAAAATTCCATGTCTTTTTCAAACTAGTTTCATAGTGTGTAGATAGCCAAGGCGTACTTATTCAGGCGTGCACCATCTTGCATCTTCAAACGGAAGAAGATCTTCTACCACGGAACATGTGATTATTTGCAAATGAACTTAGTATCTTTTCTGTGTTAACAATTTTACTTCCCTTTAATAAGGGAATTGGTGTTAGTTTTCAGTAGGTTCTCTATTAAAATGTATTTAGCTCTTAACTCGTGTTTGATAATACCCTTACTTAACTCTGTTTCACTTACTGACTGTTGCGATTAGAGTAATAATGTAACAGGTAGGTTATTAAATACGCTATTGGCAAGATTTTTTCGACTGTAACACTTTTAGATTTAAATAGAATATTTGTTCCTGGGTACATGACTATTCTCTACCTTGAAGCATTTTTTCATGTCTGGAGAAATCTTATTTTTCTCGAGTAGTGTTTGCAATTTCGGAAACACTGCAGCCAAATAAAAGACAATGGCATAATCAAAAAAGGAATAAACAATATATCGAACCTTTACTATAAAGCTGGCAAGAGCCGAATGTCGGTACAACGCTCTTCCCTGCCATTTGTCCCAATTTCCATTTACACTAATTTATGTCAGACGTAACAGATAGTTTTACGTGCCTGTCCCGCCACCCCACTATCCCCCTACCGTCATCCCCCACCCTCCCCTCACCCCATCCACTCACCAAAAACAAAAAAACAAAAAAAAAAAGTCTTGCGTTTTGCGTGCGTCAGCGTCGAAATTAAGATACATTGATCGTGAAGTTTGGTTAGTGAATCTGGAAAGACAAATCACTGAGATGAAGTTGGATGCAGTAGAAGTTAGTGAATTTCAGCGGCAGGAAGAAGAGAATTTATGATTAGGTAACTACAGAATTACTAACACAAAAACAAACAGAGGTAATACTGCAGTAGACACAATAATGAACCATAAAGTAGGAAAGCAGATCAACTAATATGAACGCATTATCACAGAATAAATAGACACGGAGCCACGACACACAACAGTAGTACAAGTAATATGCCTACTGTCTCAGCAGATGAGCAAAAGAGTGAAAAACCTTGTTATGAGATAAAAGAAATTATTCGGGCATTAACAGATACTATAATTTGTGATAGGGTACGGGACTCCAGTGGTGGGGAAAGGAAGAGAAGTGGAAGAAGTAGATGAACAGGGATTGTGGAATGGAATGATGGTACACTTTTGCACAGAGTGTAATATAATCATTGCTTACACGTGCTTTAAGAATCATGAAAGAATATTGTGTGTATGGAAGGTATTAGGAGCTATAAAAAGATTCGAGATAGATTATTTAATTGCTAGGCAGAGATTTCGAAATCAGGTTTTAAACTGCAAAACATCTCCATCCGCAGATGTGGACTCTGAATATAGTTCATTAGATACGAAAGGAAGATTTAAACTACAGACGATAATGCAGAAATTAAGGAGGTAGAACATAGATAAATTGAAAAATCTGAGATTGTAGAGAGATTTTAAGAGAACATGAGGCAATGACTAACTGATAAAGGGAAAGTAATATAATATAAAAGGAATGGGCACATTTGAGAGATCATGTTGTGAAGGCAGCAAAGCAGAAACTAGGTAAAATGACAAGATTCAGCATAAATACTTGGATAGTACAGAATATATTAAATTTTATAGTAAAAGGATAAATTACATAAATTCAGCAAATGAACCTCACGAGCTCAGATAGCGACCAATATTAAGCAGTGAGTAGTATGGAAGACAAGTATAGAAGGTCCACCTAAAGTAAAGAAACTTGACGACAGTATTATGGAATGGGAAAAGCGAGTGCATAAAGATGTAGTAACAAGAAGAAACTGACAGAGCACCGAAAGACCCAATTCAAAAAAAGACGCCTGGAGTAGACGACATTCCTTGAGAACAATTAAGTTACATGCTACACTCCTGGAAATTGAAATAAGAACACCGTGAATTCATTGTCCCAGGAAGGGGAAACTTTATTGACACATTCCTGGGGTCAGATACATCACATGATCACACTGACAGAACCACAGGCACATAGACACAGGCAACAGAGCATGCACAATGTCGGCACTAGTACAGTGTATATCCACCTTTCGCAGCAATGCAGGCTGCTATTCTCCCATGGAGACGATCGTAGTGATGCTGGATGTAGTCCTGTGGAACGGCTTGCCATGCCATTTCCACCTGACACCTCAGTTGGACCAGCGTTCGTGCTGGACGTGCAGACCGCGTGAGACGACGCTTCATCCAGTCCCAAACATGCTCAATGGGGGACAGATCCGGAGATCTTGCTGGCCAGGGTAGTTGACTTACACCTTCTAGAGCACGTTGGGTGGCACGGGATACATGCGGACGTGCATTGTCCTGTTGGAACAGCAAGTTCCCTTGCCGGTCTAGGAATGGTAGAACGATGGGTTCGATGACGGTTTGGATGTACCGTGCACTATTCAGTGTCCCCTCGACGATCACCAGTGGTGTACGGCCAGTGTAGGAGATCGCTCCCCACACCATGATGCCGGGTGTTGGCCCTGTGTGCCTCGGTCGTATGCAGTCCTGATTGTGGCGCTCACCTGCACGGCGCCAAACACGCATACGACCATCATTGGCACCAAGGCAGAAGCGACTCTCATCGCTGAAGACGACACGTCTCCATTCGTCCCTCCATTCACGCCTGTCGCGACACCACTGGAGGCGGGCCGCACGATGTTGGGGCGTGAGCGGAAGACGGCCTAACGGTGTGCGGGACCGTAGCCCAGCTTCATGGAGACGGTTGCGAATGGTCCTCGCCGATACCCCAGGAGCAACAGTGTCCCTAATTTTCTGGGAAGTGGCACTGCGTAGGATCTACGGTCTTGGCGTGCATCCGTGCGTCGCTGCGCTCCGGTCCCAGGTCGACGGGCACGTGCACCTTCCGTCGACCACTGGCGACAACATCGATGTACTGTGGAGACCTCACGCCCCACGTGTTGAGCAATTCGGCGGTACGTCCACCCGGCCTCCCGCATGCCCACTATACGCCCTCGCTCAAAGTCCGTCAACTGCACATACGGTTCACGTCCACGCTGTCGCGGCATGCTACCAGTGTTAAAGACTGCGATGGAGCTCCGTATGTCACGGCAAACTGGCTGACACTGACGGCGGCGGTGCACAAATGCTGCGCAGCTAGCGCCATTCGACGGCCAACACCGCGGTTCCTGGTGTGTCCGCTGTGCCGTGCGTGTGATCATTGCTTGTACAGCCCTCTCGCAGTGTCTGGAGCAAGTATGGTGGGTCTGACACACCGGTGTCAATGTGTTCTTTTTTCCATTTCCAGGAGTGTAGAACCAACCATAGTCTATGTGTTGGAAACTCTTTTCTGTAAGTTTCTCTTTGGTGCATAGCCTTCTATGAGAATGAAACGTGGATGATAAATAGTACAAACAGAAAAAGAACGGAAGCAGAATGGTCAAGATTAGGTGAGTAGATCGAGTAGCTAAAGAAGAGATGCTTCATAGAATTGGCGAAAAAAGAGTTTTATGGCACAATTTGAACACAAGTGGTGATAGACTGATTGGACACATCCTGTGGCATCAAGAATCGTCCATATTTCTTCTATCTCCTAGCTTGTGAGTCTGAATACTTTTGCTGTGGATGCCGATAATAGTTTCAGTGGTACAAAATCATTTTCTTTCGTTTTACACTTCTGAATTTCGCTCTACGGTAATTACGTTTAAAGGAAACCGTAGCAAGGATGTGCATAATTTTCAGTACAGGTTTTTTATGGCTTTGTTTCTCAAGAACTGTTAGCATAGATTTTGTTGAAAAGGAATCAAGCGGTTTCTCAAAGGTAACCTCGTAATTCATACTCTTTACTATGTTCGATTCCTTCTATCACTACTTGCATAAGCTTCTTTGTGTTACATCCACTTCTAAGGTTACTTTTTCCTTTGCTTGATTAAAATGCAACACTGTTTTAAACATTGTTCGATGGCCTGCATGCTCCCACGACCTTAATTCTTTGGATTATTGTCTGAAATGTCACCTAACACGTTACTGCTTTACACAGCACCCATTCCTATTGTCGAAAAAATTCACTAACGTGCCTTTCGACTGCATCTGGGGGTGTTTTTAAGGGTTTGACAGTGTATAATCAGAGGACCACATACCTACGTATAAACAAGCAAAGTATGTTTTTCACGTTTGTTATAAGTTTCTGGCTTGAGAATTCTATAAAACGTTCTCTGACTAATTACTCAAAATCGAAAGACTTTCGGAAAACAAACATTCATATAGACTTATTCTTGTATTGTTGTGAAGGATTTGCCCCAAAATTTGTAAACGTACTTCTGATACACATACAAAATAGTAACTATTCAATCACATCTTACATCTCCTCTTCTGATGATACCTCATACTTATTCAAAAAATAACTGTTCCTAATAGACACATCAAAAAAAGTTTTGTATCACCCCGGTTCCCAGAACTCCTGAAGATAGACGTTGACTGTGGATATTGTATCACAGATACAGTCCGTTTCACTGTTCAGAGATGTCACTAAATCCACCCAAATATCTAAACAACCACACATGAGCAGCGCCTACTGGACGGAGTGTGTCTGACAGCCGATCAGTTCCAGTCATTCCACCAGGAAGGAGGTACACGGCTCGTGTTGTCTCTAGTTCGACCATGCCTAGACGGTCAAGACCGCGGTTCGATCGCGTCCGCATTGTTACTCTGTGCCAGGAAGGGCTCTTAACAAGGGAAGTGTCCAGGCGTAGCTGTGTGAACCAAAGAGATGTTTTTCGGACATGAAGGACATACAGAGAGACAGGAACTGTCGATGACATGACTCGCTTAGGCCGCCCAAGGACTACTACTGCAATGGATGACTGCTACCTATGGATTATGGCTCGGAGGATCCCTGACAGCAACGCCACCATGTTGAATAATGCTTTTCGTGTAGCCACAGGACGTCGTGTTACGACTCAAACCGTACGCAATAGGCTGCATGATGCGCAACTTCACTCCCGACGTCCACGACACCATGCAGCGCGATACAGATGGGCCCAAAAACATGGCGAATGGACCGCTCAGCATTGGCATCACGTTCTCTTCACCGATGAGTGTCGAATATGACTTCAACCAGACAATCGTCGGAGACGTCTTTGGAGGCAGCCCGGTCAGGCTGAACCCCTTAGACACACTGTCCAGCGAGTGCAGCAAGGTGTGGGTCCCCCGCTGTTTTGGGGTGGCATTGTGCGGGGCCGACATACGACGCTAGTGGTCATGGAAGGCGCCGTAACGGCTAAGCGATACATGAATGCCGTCCTCCGACCGATAGTGCAACCATATCGGCAGTATATCGGCGCGGTATTCGTCTTCATGGACGACAATTCGCTCCTCTATCGAGCATATCTTGTGAATTACTTCCTTCAGGATAACGACATCGCTCAACTAGAGTGGCCAGCATGTTCTCCAGACATGAACCCTATCGAAAATGCCTCGGATAGATTGAAAAGGACTGTTTATAAACGACGTGACCGTCCAACCACTCTGAGAGATCTACGCCGAATCGCCGTTGAGGAGTTGGACAATCTTGACCAACAGCGCCTTGATGAACTTCTAAGCTCTGGCCTTTTTTTCCAAGTATCGACATCTTGCTGTTTGGAGTGTCGCTGAGCCCATGGGTGATGTCAGAGGGCGCCATGCTTTTTAGACATTATGGAGGAGCGTTGTACACAGCTTTGAGGCAAATTTTCAATTTCCGCATGACAATGGGAGACAACTGCAGGGTTTCGAAAATGTAACCCACTAATTGTGTTGCACAGTGCAGGTTTCGAGACTGCTACACATGTTTTCTTCCATCTTGATGAATATTCTATCCTTTTAAGGTGTTTAATAAACAAAACTTTGTAAAGTTACTGTTTTCAAGGAAATACTGAAATTCTGGGGCACATTTTTGCTGAATCTAACCACAAACCTTCAGTGAATGCTATCCAAGCTTTTACCCATATCTGGATGTTTAGGTACTTTCAACACCAGCCTCTCCAATACTGTAGGGCGTTGTGCCAACCACGTACGATTAAAAGTTGGCAACACCTGGGACACCTGCCACATCAGAGTTGTGTCAGAATTACCCAGACAAGGGTAGCAGCAGGATAGTGTAATGGAGGAGAAGGGTATGTGGTTGATGATGGACTGTGAAGTGTTTGGTCGACAAGAGGACTGGAGCAGGCAGACTGAGGTGAATTTGTGGTGGTCGGGAAGGCACGAGGGGTATTACTCATTTGTCTAAAGGAAAGATATGGATGCTAAGGCTGTAGTTCCTAGCATAAGCAGATATCACGAAGGCCTGAACTAGGAAGCTGTAGCCTGCTTAAATTCCTGTAGGGTAGGATGTAGAGGGAGGTATTTTACTATAGGAGTGGCACCAGCTCAAGATGGGAAAGAACTACAGGTACATTGTTGTTTTAATCTTCGATTTTACGTAACGTACAGCATTTGCAAAGATGTCAGAAAAATTTGTGAAGAGGAGAGGAGGCGGGCGCGGGATCAATCAGCTGCTAGAGGATGTCTGTAAGATGGGGGAGACCGAAGGTGAGGTGGAGAGCATGGCGTTCTAAGGCTTGTACAGAATGATAAAATTTTGAGCTTGCTTAAATCCGGGCTAAATTGACGAACATGAAGACGGGTAGAAGAACGGTTTTGTAGGTATATAAGAGTGTCGAAGGCTGTAATACCCATGTACATCCTAAGTATCCTTTGCCCCAAACTGTAAGGTCGCTTGTGGAGTACAGATGTAGATGTAAGTAGTTTTACTAGTTTCTCTTTTCCATACTTAACTCTTCATTCACATTGTGCTGCACTCATTCTGCCGGTCTAGCTTCACGACAACTATTCCGTTCCACCCATTAACAAAATTTAAATTTTGATAATATCAACCCTATCTGTATGATTAGGCTGAGAAATTCTTCCTTCATCTTCCCATGACATGATGAAGATTATAATGATGCTGATGACAAAACTGTTTGGGTCGAGATATTCAGCAAGATTTGTAAGGCATGACGAGACAAATGTTGTTAAAATGGCTTAAATACAAGAACAACACCTTTAGTGAAATGAAAAATAAAATAGTTTCTTCAAGTTTCTTTGTGCGACATGGACCACCCACACACGCGCACACACACACACACACACACACACACACACACACACACACACACACATACAGTAAAGGCCAGATCTTAAAACTGTTACATAAAATACAGACCTCATTTAAGCTATAATTAAGGTACTATGGCAGATATACACCGTCGGTTCAAAACGTTCCGAGACTGAGTTTGTTCCTGATGTAAAAGCAAAGTCCGTGCAGTACGTTCAGTGACAGCTGGAACTAACAACCGTAAACAGTCGATGTCCATTCGACCAGTCAGTTGTGATGAGGCAGCGTCAAGTAGTGGACGTGATACCATAGTGTGTCAACGATGTAGTGTCATAAATCCCAACGGATCAACATCTCTAAACCATGTGTTTAATGAGGAAGAGAAAACCATTTGCGTAGCTTTCTCTGCACACCCTGACACCCAATGAAGAACAAGGGTGCATGGATACTTGCCACGATTTGACTGAAATGCAAAACTCGTCGACAGTTCTTTACAGGGAAAAATCATCACGAGTGACCAGACGGTGTGTTAGCAATATAAACCAACCACAGCACTACAGAGCGCAGAAACTGAAATGAACAGTCCGTGTCTTAACGACATAGCCGACATTCTACGCAGGACGACACGTGATTTGAACAGAAACCCAAAGAAGAGCTTCCGTGACAGTTTTACACGGTTGTATGAACTTCCTGTGCGTTGTTCTCAAGTGGCAGGGAGGAAGACTACGACGAATGCATGGAGCATTAAAATCACAATCTTAAAATTTTGCACCTTTTTGCTATCCAGTCTTGAAACTTTTTGGACTGATGGAGTATGTAGCTGGATGGTCACTAGGGAAAAAAGGATGAGCAAGCCATATGCCGAAATCTCCAATCTTGACCCTTTGTTGCAGGCCATCCAAATCACAAAATTTTTAAAGTTTTGTAACACTCGTCTCATCCTTAGCTAAAGTAAAAGGCACGCTCCCACTTAGAACAACCGCTGCCCTCTGATTCAAAAACAAAATACTCTGCAATAAAACGTGCCATATGATTAATAGTACACTACAGACGTCCTCTAATCAGAGTATGAATCAACGCGTTAATCTACTGTGTCCCATGCAGAGGCGGGTAAGGGTGACTTCATTCCGTTGGAGTGACTTGCCACTGCTGGTCAGCTGGCTTCATCGGCTCCAAATTATTGCTCCTCACTCCTTGACACTCACTCCTAGTTCCAAAGTTACACTTTTTTTACATACAGAGAGATGACAGTCGTCAAGGGGATGGTACTAAGAGTCACACTGAATTCCCTGCAGGCCACCACGACTGTTATATCTGCCAGTCACTTCCCTGTAGTCTTAAATGTCCTGGTAACCGGCAGAATGATGACTGCTTCCCTTGGTACTGGATGAGGACCAGACTGTCCTGTATTAAGTGAGCACGTATGGCGAAATTGGTCAAAAAGTGACATTTTCCGATTATTATCTCTTAATAATATTTGATCTCTCCTGAATAGTTTAATGCATAATTTGTCGATTAATTCGAATTGGAAGTGTAGTTTTTACTATTTCAAAGTTAATTATTTAAAAAAAATGGCTCTAGGCACTATGGAACTTAACAGCTGAGGTCATCATTCACCTAGACTTACAACTACTCAAACCTAACTAACCTAAGGACATCACATACATCCAAGCCCGAGGCAGGATTCGAACCTGCGACCGTAGCAGCAGCTCTGTTCCGGACTGAAGCGCCTAGAACCGCTCGGCCACAGCGGCCGGCATTAATTATTTCAAAGTTAAGTTTTTATTATTTCAAAGTAAAAAAATCCAGTGATTCTACACTGACGTCCCTAAGTGTCTCCATCTCCATAAATATTCAACCTAGAAGGCTGTGGTTCCTGGCTATTTATTCCTTGAATTCATGTTAATGTTCGTGTGTAAACAGAAATGAGGGTACTGCAAATGCATTTTGTGGAGGCTCTTATTGGTAAAGGAAGACTTACAGAGAAAAAATTGATGAATTCCAGCAATGTTGTGGATTGGTGATAAGAGACAATACACATGGTCAACAAGGAATACAAAGAACATTGTGGGATACATTTTTCCACAAATTATCCACCGATGGTCTTTGCCCACCTGGTGCTGATACATGTGCAAGTACCACAAAGCTCAGGCAGCGGATACAGAGGAACAATTTACGCACAAAAATAGCACACCATCTGCAGTGATGGAAGCTACTAATACAATAAGTCTTTCAATAATATCATTTAGTCCTGCATACAAAAAAATGTCTTTGTAGGAATGAAAACTCTACGTTTTGGTGTTTGTGACACTGTGATAACGTTTAATGTGATAATACGGGAAGAATTAGGATACTAGAGCAACTTGGTATCACTCAAGAAGCCAACACACTGCAAGCTTTCCATAGAAAGGATCGATTTAAGATCATGAAAGCCCAGCATGCAGCAGAGGAAATTACTAAAGAAGCAAGAGGTAGGAAAAGAAAGAAACTTTTAGATTTACAAGATGATCAAGAACAGGATCCAGATATTGCTGATTATGGGCTTAGCTGTTTCTAGGAGCTGGCATGCCTCCGTATGTGAGTTAATATCAAATGAAACGTTTGAACGTGATTTCCTAAAAATGACATTTTTTTTAATATTTGACCAAATATCTCAGGAACTATTACAGATACTTATATCTAATTTTGCTCTATGTTACCTCTTAGCACACAGCTGCTGCTGAACCATCAAAACATTTCTACTTGTAATAGTATTTTACTTACAGAATCAAAAGTGTATTTTAAAAAAAATGAACATACATTTTTAAGAAATCATAACTAACTAATTATTTGTCTGTATTTCTGGTTCAGTAATCAGAAAAGGAGTGAAACTATACTTCCCAAAAATTTCAGATCTCTATCTGTCAAAGATTTTGAGATAATGGGTCATCAATATCGCAAATTTAACACTGTAAGTACAGGATGTACTTACTCCCCTTAACTGGATCATTTACTCTGCACGGGACGTTTGCTCCGATACTTGGAGGGCACTAAGGTAGTAGTGGTGAGCAACGTTTAGCATTGATACCTCCTCAGCTGCTACAGTTTTCAGGATCGCGTACAAGTCAACATTTCTAGCAAAGATGGAAACCAAAAGAAAAGTACGAAGTGGTATCCAAAAGTTCCTTGTATTTGACTTTTGTGCACTAAAGTTTACGAGCAACTGGAATACCACTGGTTATCTGCGCATACATTCTTCTGGAATCAGTCTGAGAAGTGGTTGCGAGTTGAGTGGTCTGTTTAATTGTTGGTGAGCAAATTATCTTCGTCATTTTGCTGAGTTTGTTGTTGTATGATGGCTGACCTGACAGAGCAGAGTGCCTGTGTAAATATTTGCTTAAAACTTGGGAAAACCGTTACAGAAACGCACCAAATGTTGAAGCAAGCTTTTCGGAACAATAGTTCAAGTCAGCAGACATAGACGTAACGAGATTCAAAAACGAGTTAAGAACGACTGATGATGACGAACGTTTCGGTTGGCCATCAACTGTCATCACACCAATAAAATGTTCAGAAAGTGGGGAATCAGAAATCATCAGATCGTTGACAGAGTATCCAAAACCTCTGCATCGCCTTGGGAATGCCAACGTATTCTGTCAGAGGAATTGAACTTGAGAATGACTGCAGCGAATTTTAAGCCACGAATGTTTCAAGACGATCGGAAGCAACATCGTGTGGTAACCTGCAGGGAGCTTCTGCTTGAAAGTCACTCAAACTTACTTTCAGAGATTGTCTCTGTGGTATAAAATTGGGTTTCTGGCTATCAGTTCGAAGGTTATCGGCAATAGTCGCAATGGAAGAGTTCTTCTTTAATTCGTAAAAAAAAGTTCAAGTCAAGAGCGGATATTACTTTGATTCGCTTACATATACTGATGGAATTGTTCATACAAAATTCGTACCTCCTTGCCAGACGGACAATAAAGAGTTCTGCCGCGAAGTTCTAAGAGATCTAACGTAAGACATGAGGAGAAAACACCCTCAGTAATGGTGTGCGAACGACTGCGTACTTAACAATGGCAATGCACTATCGCGTACAGCCTACATGGTTTAGAAGTTTTTCATTAAAAACTTAGTGGCCACCCAGGAGCCATATGTATGGGACTGTAGTATATTCCTTACTTAAACATGGCTCTTTGACTTTTTAAGTGTCCTTTCATCGGATTATTTGTGTCTGTCTTCAAGTATCTGCCAGTTTAATTTTCTCAGGATTTCCGTGACGATCTCTCTTGCACTGCGACCATTCGTGCTGGCTTTCCTTGCACACGTTCAATATTCTCCCTTGGTCTTACATGGTACGGGTCTCACACAGTGAGCAGTATTCTAGGATAGGCACATGAATACTTTGTAAGCATTCTCCTTTATAGATTGGTTGTATTTTCCTTTTATACTGCTAATGAACCGAATTCTGCTTCACTAGCAAATGAGCCTATACGACCATGTCATTTCATGTCGCTACAAAGTGTTACACGTAGACAATTGTGTAAGTTAACTCATTTCAATTGTGACTCATTGATATTGTAGTCACATTTGTCCAGATAACAGCCACGCGCGTTAGCTCGCCGCTGCTGCGATTCGAGGATTACACGCCGACGCCGACGCCGTCTCGATCGAAACCGCCCAGCAGATTAATGACGAAGGCTAGCGTACGGGTCAGCCTGGAAGTGATTTTCAGGCAGTTTCCCACATCCGGTTAAATGAAAACCGGGATGGTGACCACGTCCGGCCTCAATTAAACGATTCGCAAACAGATTTTCACAGTTTCAGATCGGAAAATACTAGACGCAGATAGATGGCGTACAGTTATTCCGTCCTGGGGAGAATAGATGGCGCCAGACGGGGCATCCGGCTACCTTCTATGACTAACAGTGCCAAATCCAGATTAACGTACCGACACCGTGGAGGTACAGGACAAGGCCGGGAAAATTATAAGAAGATATTTTGGTCACAGGATACTACGTTTTTTCGTTCTCTCAAGTGCAAAATTTTACATTTTTGAACATTTAACACAAATTCCCAATCTTTTAGCCTCTTTGAGGGCCTCTTCAAAAACTGACTGAGTATTTGTGCAGCATTTTTTCACATAGTACCTCATTATAGACAGTATCGTATGCAAAAAAATCTGAGGTTGCTATTAATGTTGTCTGCAAGATCATTCATATGCAACGTGAACATGAACACGTTTCCTGGGACACGCCATGCATTTCAAAAGTGACAGAAAAATTGGGATTGATGTAATCGCTCCCAACTGGACTACTTTGAAGATGATTGTGTATAATAAGAAACCCAGGTAACACGTAATAATATTAATATACAGAGCCGAGAAAAAATGTAACACCCTCATGGCAAAGTCATTTTATTGACAAGTAAGGTGACAGGTAGTTCATCATTGTATGTGTATGTGATAACAGATTCAGATCAAATGGAATACACGTGTCACAGTAAAAGGTGCTCAGATAGTCGGATCAATACACAGTTTATCCTCCTCTGACGACAGCGCAGGTGTGTATTCTCGCATGGATTCTATCATAAAGGTGCCAAATTGTCACATGAATCTTGACCTTTTGTTGCAATGGTTCTTCCAGGCCTAGCACAACGTGTATGTTCCCACTTCAACACGTAGCTTAGGCATTTAATTGGCGAGAGATCTGGTGATCTTGCTGCCGAGGGCAGTTGGTGGACATATGCAGCAGCCGTATGTCGATGTGCATTATCCTGCTGGAAAACCACATCACCATCCTGCTGAAGAAACGGCAGAAGTACGGCCATAACTGTCTGTGCCATGTAGCGGGCGCTGGTTACCTTACCTTGCAGAAACACCAGTTGTGATCGCGAGGTATAACTGATGGATCTCCGCCTCACGAAACCTGAGATGGGACCTGTGTCCCGGGGGCGAGTGCACTCTAGAATAGGCAGCTCACCGTGTCGACGGAGTACACGTGTACGCACATCATTCGCAACCGGACAGAACCCATTCTCATCACTGAAGACAACAAAAAATGGCTCTGAGCACTTTGGGACTTAACGTCTGAGGTCATCAGTCCCCTAAACTTAGAACTACTTAAACCTAACTAACCTAAGTAAATGACACACATCGATGCCCGAGGCAGGATTGGAACCTGCGACCGTAGCGGTCGCCCGGTTCCAGACTGAAGCGCCTAGAACCGCTCAGCCACACCGGGCCGGCACTGAAGACAACAGAGCGCCATTCCACTCTCTAGTCTATTCTTTCCAGGCACGAGAGTAGTCGTGGTAGAGTGGCAGTGTCAGGGATAGCCTAGGTAGAGGCACGAGTCATCTTAGTCCAGCTGCAAGCAGACTATTCCCAGTGCTCCCTGGAGACACAGAAGGTGCATCAAGTGCCCGGATTTCGTCCCTGGATGAGGTTCGCTCGGCCACCGCTGCTCGCACATTGCGTCTTTCTTGACTATGCAGACGTCCAGAGCCTAGTCTATAGGAGCGGGAATATTCCACAGACCACTGCTGAAAGCAGCGGCGCACCAACTGTACATTGTGACCAACATGTGCTGCAGTCCATTGATACGGCCATCCAGCTTCTGTAAGCCCACAGTGCGCCTCCGTTCAAATGGCTGAAGTTGTTCAATAGAATTGCGTACTCGTCGATGGGGCGTGGTAGCAAAGGCTGTTCACATCTTAACTCAGTGTAGTTACTGCCTGCAGAATTAAAACAGCAGGCTGCAAAGACAGTCCTCCTGAGCACCGTGTGATCGGCGTTCGCCGATGACCGTGACAAATAAATCATTAGCGCCGCAACCCCACAGTAGGCACATATTACACTGAGATTACAAAAGTCGTGGGATAGCGATATTTACATACACAGATGGCGATAGTATCGCGTACACAAGGTAGAAAAGGGCAGTGAATTGGCGGAGCTGCCATTTGTACTCAGTTGATTCATATGAAAAAGTATCCGACATGACTCTCTATCTATCTATCGCTTGAACCTTCTCCAGCAGTTACGCAGAGTCAGCCATCGTTAATCGGATTTGGCATGTTAATGTTTAAGGGAAGGCCGGAGGCCCTTCCTGCCGCCACCCCGTAACCCCTGGCACGGAATTAGTGTACCCCAACTGTCTGCGTCGAGTGTAAGCCATGGAATAGTGCAAATGTGTTCGGATGTCTCCGAGCCGTGTAACAGGCGGAACATGGGGACGAGCCTGGTATTCACCTAGCGGGATGTGGAAAACCGCCTAAAAACCACATCCAGGCTGGGCAGCACATCGGCCCTCGTCGTTAATCCGCCGGGCGGATTCGATCCGGGGCCGGTGTGCCTACCCGAGTCCAGGAAGCAGCGCGTTAGCGCTCTTTTTTTTTTTTTTTTTTTTTTTTTTTTTTTTTTTTTTTTTTTTTTTTTTTCCATCCCTCCGCCACGCCCAAGCAGCGTATCGAGTTCGAGGATCGAAGGATCAGGAAGAGGATGGAGTGGTTTGTCGATGTTGTTCTTTTTATTTATTTATTTCTTTAATTTTTACAACATTTTTTTTTTGTATTATATGTTTATTTTTGTTTCATTACAAAGAAAGATCCTACAACTGCCGTAGCCGAGCGTCCGAGTCGTCTTCTCGTCTGTTGGGAGGGGTTCCCCCCTATTCCGTCCGTAGAGGATCAATATGCTCCAGGATTCTTCTTCATTTTCAGCGTCTCATACCCGGAACGCCCCAGTGAGCAGGAGGATCCGCAAATAATGAACCTAAATAATTTGCGAAACGAGTTCGGTACTTCGGGTGGCGGCTGAAAGCTGCATGTGTCGTCATCAATAGGGACCAAAAGTCGAGTGTGCCTTTGGGAGCATCGCAAAATATGTAGTAAACGGCCATGCCTTTAGCCAGTTAACGGCGTTCGTTCTGGTTGATGGAAAGTATACGACGTCGGGGCGCAAGACGTCATCAGGGGAGATAGACTCCGGCAATCGCCGCAAGAGTAATGCCAGCATGCGCTGCGTCAGTAGCCAGCACTCGCTGGTCGCGGCACACGTCAGACGGTGTGCATCCGAGTCAGCGACTGAGCATGTCGGACACAAGGGGTCGTCCGTCAGATGTATGGAATGTAACCTCTGACGAGTAGCGAACTTCCCATTCACAACTACGTACCACAATGAACGCACCGTCGTAGGTAGAAAAGGCGTGTGTACCGCTCGCCACACCGTGTTCCAGGCAACTTCAGGGTGTCTGTGGGTGACCGTATTTACAGGTTGCCGCTGCTGATAGAGGCGATAATAGTCTTTTGTGCTGGGCTTCCGTGTCGTCGGAAGTTCTGAACGTAAGTAGCTGAAGTCAATAAAGAAGTCTCTGATGTGGGTGAGTGCCGGTGAAATGTGTCCTACAGAAACCGGGGGATGCAGAGAGTGTGGTGCCACTTCCTCTATCAGGGTGCCCGTCAGAGTGGCGTGGGCAGAGGTCCACGTGCGACGCATAGTGTTTAGATAAAGCGATCGCGCACGGTTATATACGTGAATTAAACCGATACCGCCCGCCCGCTGCGGCAGTGTCAGGGTGGCGTATCGGACTTTAAAAACCAGACCGGTGCTTACGAAATGTCCATATGCTGCTTGAAATCTGTCGGCCATCGTAGCTGTTAAGGGAAGGATATGCGCAAAATAGTTCAGTTTTGAGACAAGATAGGTGTTGACATAACGTGTTCTGAGGAGCATATCCAAGCGACGCAGTTTGTTGTCCTGCAGCAGAGCACGTGTCTGGTGTAGGAGCCGGCGGTACGTAGCCGCCGCCGTGCGGCGGACATTGCTATAGAATTGCACTCCTAAACACTTGAGTACGGGCACCTTGTCAAAGGGCACCGCCGTTGTGTGGGAAATCCCCCCTCCGACATCCATGTATTTTGTCTTCTTCACGTTGATGACGCTCCCAGCGACCGCCCCGTACCGGCGTAGCCACTGTAGCGCCATATGCATTTCATCCTCTGATCTAACCAGGAACACCACGTCATCGGCGAATGCACCACAACAAAAGGTCACGTCCCGCAAGGAGATACCAGTTAATCGCTGCCGTAGACCATGTAAAGCTGGTTCAAGTGCTGCAGCAAATAATATGCCCGACAGGGGGCACCCTTGTCGCACTGACCGTCCAACAACAATGTGACCAGACCGATAACCATTGACCATCATGCGGGAGCGCGCTCCGTGGACCAGTCGAAGGACCACCTGTGCAGACTCCGGAGAGAGGCCCATGCGATGCAAAACTGCGCGTAAGAAGCCGTGATCGACGCGGTCGAATGCGTGGTCAAAATCTACGGCGACAAGGGCGCCTCGTATTTTGCAGGCCGCCGTCAAAGCAATGACGTCGCGGTATGCCCCTAACGCCGTATGAATGTTGCTGACACCACCTAAACATGTCTGATCGGTGTGGATGGCTTTCCCGATAGCGGTGTGGAGACGCGCGCGGAGGATACGGGCGAAGATCTTGTAGTCGTTGTTGAGGAGTGTGAGTGGGCGAAAATCCTGCCACCTACAACCACCATTCGGTTTCGGAACTGGGATCAAGATGCCTTCTGTGAATTCTGTGGGGACAGTGAAATCAGGGCGGATCAGGTCTTGAAACATTTGGAGCCACTTGTCACCCATAAGGTGGTAAAAAGTGCGGTAGAATTCCAGGGGTAAACCGTCCGGTCCAGGCGACTTGTTCGGTGCTCCGCGTGCCAAGGCCGATGTCAGCTCGTCGGGTGTAATGGGCAACAGCAGACTATCATCGGGTGCCACGTCCCGAGGGGCGGGAAAATCGTGCAACAGCCCGTCATAATCACTTGCATTTCGCGGATCTTCCATGTACAAGGTCCCATAGTGTCTGGCGAACGTGTGCGCGATGTCCGTTTGTGTCACTGCGCGCCCGCCGTCCTCCGTGTTTACCGCCGTAATGAGCTGACGTTTGCGGTGGCGCCTCTCGCGCACAATGTGATACACTGACGCTGTTTCGTTGGGGATACAGTCTTGCACTCGCGCACGGATGCGGACACCGTCTAGCTGCTCTGTCCTGATGCGAAGTAGACGAGCTTTGATGCGTTGTACGGACATCTGACGTTCGGGAGACGGTGGTTGCGTCGCCAGCTCACGTAACGCTGTATAGTAAAATTCCGATGTTGCCCTTTGCCAGTTCGATCTGTCACGCCCGTAGGCCATCAAGGTCTTTCGGAGGGCAGGTTTGACACATCCCAGCCACCACAGCAACGTGGAAGCATAAATAGGCAGGCGCCTGATACATCGACGCCACGTGTCAGTGACTGCTCGCCGACACGATTCCTCGCGAAGGAGGGAGACGTTCAGCGTCCACGGGCCCCTGCTGCGTCTTGTGAGTTGTCGGGGCAAGGTGACAGTGCAGATGTACGCGAGATGGTCCGTGAAGGCCGTTGGCCAGAGTTCTGCATCACGGGTTGCTGTGCGGAGGGCACGCGAGACGTATATCCGGTCCAGACGACTGGCAGAATGGCTGGTAAAGTGCGTATATCCACTCTGGGTCCCATGATGCAAGAGCCATGTGTCGTGGAGCGCGAGGTCACGTATCAATGCTTGTAGAGCGGGGCATGGGACGTAATGCGGTATCTGGTCCTCGGGCCGCAGAACACTGTTAAAATCGCCGCCCATTATGTAATGGTCCATATTTCCTTGCAAAAGTGGGGCCAACTCCTCCGAATAGAAGACATGCCTGTCACCGCGGTGGGAATTACCGGAGGGAGCGTAGACGTTAATGAGGCGGACTGCGCCAAGTGTGAGTGCGATGCCTCGCCCGTTCGGCAAGTACGTCGCGTCCGTCGCGTCTATGCCATCTCGGAGAAGGATGGCCGTTCCTCCTGCGCCATCACCTACGGGTAGGCTGTACGTGGTGTAGCCATATAGGTCTAAACACAGCTCGGGACGGACCTCCTGGAGAAGGGCAATGTCCAAGTCTGCCGCTCTGATCATGTCGTGTAACATGCGGGTCTTGACAGTGGAGTGGACACCATTTACGTTGACTGTTCCCACACGGTATGACTGAGACATATCAAGTGGCGGGGGCAGTGTGCCGGTGCAATCCCACAGTGATTTCACACACCACACACCACACAGCCATCCACCTGCATGCTGTGCATTACTGTGCCGTAGAAGTCCCTGACTGGCAGAGCCCTCCGGGCTCATTGTCAGCCCTGGGCTCTGGTGGAGATATCGATGTTGGCTGTGCATCATCTGCCTCCATATCGTCTGCCCAATCACCAACAGACGATTGTGATGTCATTGGGGGCTGGACGCTTTCACAGGAGCCCACATTTTGGGAGTCGACGCAGTGCGCCTCGTTTTCTGGGCCACCAGATTTAGGCGAGTGTTCCTTGTCTTCAGGCACCTTCTGGTGAATGATGCCACTGGAGTCCGTTGCAATTGTGGGCGAGTCAACGAAGTCGATGTCTTCCGCCGGCTTCACATTCCTGTCCTGTTCGTCAGCTGACAATCGCCTCTTCTTGTGTCGCTTGGGTGATTTTTGCTTTCGGGTCCGAGATTCGACATCCACTGGAGGGCGGGGCTCGACACAGTCTCGGTCGCTAGGAACCCCTGTGTCTGATCCCGACAGTGACGGTGGCTGGGTGCCCACGACGCTGCGGTGGGCGGAGGCTGTAGGAACCTCTGCACCGTTGGGCTGCGGCGTCGTCGACGGCGCTGACTCTAAAACGGAGCTGGCAGCGGCTTGAGGAGGTAGCAGGTTTTGATCATCCATCACATCATGTCGTGCCGCCTCCACATATGTTAGCGGGAGAGAGGTCATAGTGGATCGTTGGGGAAGTTCATTGCGGGGCACCTGAACGAGGCGGCGCTGCAGACACTCAGTTCTAACATGGCCCTCCTGGCCGCAGCCCGAGCAGGTCCTCGGTTGTCCATCATACATAACAATTGCGCGGCAGCCACCAACGAAAACATACGATGGAACGTGCTTCTTAAGTTCTATGCGCACTTGTCGTACCCCGTTAAGGACAGGGTACGTTTCGAATGTGTTCCATTTCTCCTCTGTGTGGCTCAGAACTGTGCCGTATGGCCGCAGCGCATCAACGACTAGGTTGGCAGGGACTTCGAACGGTAGTTCAAAGATGCGCACGGTACGCACCCCCAGACCAGCGTGGTCAACTCCTACCACGCTCACGTTTCCGTCTGCGTGACAGAAGCGAAAGCCGTTTTCAGATCGTTGGAGTAATCTGTCGCAGGCCGCTTCGTCAATCAGTTTGAGGTACACTGTGCTGGTTACAATAGACAGATGAATTCCTATCAGTTCTTGTGGTTCGATGTGCATGATGTCTCGTAGAAACCGTTCAATTTCATGGGCCTTCGGTCTCGTGTACGATGCGTTGAACGTTAGTTTGATTGTAGCTTTTCGATATGAGAACGCCATGTCGGATCGGTACAGGTACTATACGGCAAGACAACGACGCGACCGCGCGCTAGCGGGTAAACAACAACACCTGCGGAGCACTGCCCGGCGCGCCGAGCCCGTCCGCACGGTAACACGGCTGAAAGCCGACTGCCGCCGCTCTCGGCCACCCTGGCAAGTCGGTATCCGACGCGACTATTGCCACAAATCAGAATTAACAGCCTTTGAACGCGGAATGCTAGTTGGAGCTAGACGTATGGGAATGGAATACTTCACGATCCACATTGTAAAGATTGTGTGGAGAATACCAGATTTCAGGCATTACCTCTCACCACCGTCGGTGCAGTAGCCGACGGCCTTCACTTAACGACCGAGAGCAGCTGTATTTGAGTAGAGTTGTCAGTACTAATACATAAGCAGTACTTGGTGAAATAACCGCAGAAATGAAATGAGTGTACGGCATCGTTGGACGGGAGGCCCCTATTCAGGGAGATTCGGCCGCCAAGTGCAAGTCTTATTTCATTCGACGCCACATTAGGCGACTTGGGCCAGTATAACCACAGAAATCAATGTGGGATACACCACGAACGTATCCCTTAGGACAGTGCGGTGAAATCTGGCGTTAATGGGCTACGACAGCAGACGACCGACGCAAGTGTCTTTGCTAACAGCAAGACATCGCCTGCAGCGCTTCTCCTGGGCTCTTCGCCATATCGGTTGGACCATAGACGACTGAAAAACCGTGGATTGGTCAGATGGTTATACCGATTTCAGTTGGTAAGAGCTGATGGTAGAGTTCGAGCGTGGCGTAGAACCCATGAGGCCGTGGACCCAACTTGTCAATAAGGGACTGCGCAAGCTGATGGCTGCTCCATGATGGAGTGGCCTATGTTTACGTGGAATGGATTGGGTCTTGTGGTCCAAATGAACCGATAATTGACTGGAAATGATCGGCTACCTGGAGACCATTTGCAGCTATTCATGGACTTAATGTTACCTACCACGATGTCATATCACCAGGCTACAGGTGATCGCGACTGGTTTGAAGAACATTCTGGACATTTCGAGCGAATGATGTGGGCGTCCACATCGCCTGACAGTATTCGCATTGAACATTTATGGGACATAAACGAAAGGTGAGCTCGTGCACAAAACTCTGCACAGGCAACACTTTCGCAGTTACGGACGGCCTTAAATGCACTTCCTAAATATTCCTGCAGGGGACTTCCAGCGATTTTTTCAATCCCTGCCACGTCGTTATGCTGCACTATGCCGGGCAAAAGGAGGGTCGTACGATATTAGGAGCTATCCGATAACTTTTTTAACCTGAGTGTATATCCTGGTGCCACTGAACACAGTCTTTGAGGCGTTGCATTTTTTTTGCGGCTATGTACTGTAGTATCTTTGCCCCAGATACTACTACAACGCCGCGCCAACACTAGGTTGGCTGCCCGTCCTCTGCCGAGCACAGCGCACTCTGGCGGGCTGTGCAGCCCGACGGAACTGGAGTGTGCCTCGTTCACTTCTTAGCTAGAATTCAGCCTAGGCAGACGCACTTTCATAATCGGCCCTCAGCCAGTTCTGTAATGTTTGCATTGATTCTCTGAGGAGGGCCCATCAGCCTTAGTCCCTGGGAATACATTGTAATAGTTCATGGTATTCCATGTTACGAGATTGTCATTTCATAGCCGCAGCTGCAGTCCTACAAACTACTGAAGATAAGTAATTTCATTGTACTATGTGTTTTCTTGAATAATAATCGTTCTCTCTAACAGTGTGCCGTACCGCATATTATTGCAACCTGGACTCCTTCAGCCCCTATGAACTCGGCCTCTTACTTATTTGCATTTAGTAACAAGCTGAAAACATCCACCCGTTTTGTGCCTCTAAACAGTGAGACACAATATGTAGGGGGTGTTCAAAAAGGCTCTCCGCAGTGCCGTATGATTGTTAGCCGTGCGTGCCGTATGAGTTCGCCTGCCTGGATTAGTTCCCTTCAAGTGGACTCTCCCAACATTCCTCTGTTTCGTTTATCTCAGCCAGAATCAGTAGTATCGTTGGTGTGTGTCCTTACGTATTTACGTGAACGTTTAAATTTAGTTCCTTTGTTCGTTTGTCTCGTTTTTGTCTCTGTTAAAATGCTAACCATTGAAGAACGTGTGTTTTTAGTCTAACAAGTGTTCACAGCTGGGGGTAAATACACAGTTTCAGTTCGTCAAACATTTAATTCAGTTTTCCCGGAGACAACACTCCAACATCGCGATACTGTGCGAGATTTGATTAACAAATTTCGAAGTACGGGTTCAGTGACAGATGCATCGAGAAGTGGTCGTCCTAGCGTTTTGTCTGAGAATAAACTACTCGATATTTCTGATAAAATGTTCACGAGTCCCAACAAGTCAGTAAGAAAACTCGCCCAGGAAATCGATGTTAGTGTCGGGACGGCCCACAAAGCTGTAAGGAAAAAATTAGACTTTTCCCATACAAAGTGACAGTCATGCAAGAACTGAAAAACACTGGTCATGAATTGTGCGGCAGGTCCCGGCGGAGGTTCGAGTCCTCCCTCGGACATGGGTGTGTGTGTTTGTCCTTAGGATAATTTAGGTTAAGTAGTGTGTAAGCTTGGGCAACGGCCCTGCCGCAGTGGCGGCTTCGGTCAATAATACCATCATAACGACCGGGAGAGCGGTGTGCTGACTCCACGCCCCTCCTATCCGCATCCTCCTCTGAGGATGAACACGGCCCTCGGATGGTCCCGGTAGGGCACTCGTGGCCTGAAGACGGAGTGTGTAAGCTTAGGGACTGATGACCTTAGCATTTAAGTCCCATAAGATTTCACACACTTTTTTTTTTTTTTTTTTTTGGAAAACACTGATCAAGGCAAGAGAGTGCATTATTGACAATGGTTCAAAAATTTCATTCAACAAAATGGAAGGGATATTCTCAATGAAACGTTATTCACTGATGAGGCGTGGTTTCATTTATCCGGGTACATGAACTCGCAAAATTCTCGTATGTGGAGTACTGCAAATCCATTGTGTATTCACGTGGAACCACTTCAGTCTGTGAAAATAGGAGTTTGGATTGCAATTTCTAGACGTCGGATCGTGGGTCCCATATTTTTCAACGAAACAATAAACGCACAACGATAGTGCAGAGATATGTTGTACCCATTCATAGGAGAACTTGTGTTAAGTGAAATACTGAACTGTTATTTTCAACAAGATGGTGCAACCGCGCATACAGCTCGCCTTTCAATGTGATTGCTTGCTGATGTTTTTGGTGCTCCCACAGCTTCACAGGGACTTTGGCCTCCATGGTCGCTTGAACTAACACTACCAGACTTTTTCTTCTGGAGTGCATCGATAGCAACTGTCTATAAAAACCGTCCAAAATCCATCGATGAATTGAAAACTGCAATATCCACTTTCCCTACTTCTGTTACAGAAGACATGTTACAGCTTGTGTTTGGAAACAGCAAGGGGAACACTATCAACATTTAGTGCGAAAATTTGTAAGTAAAAATGAATTTTCAGTAAAGTAATAACTTGTATTCCACTGAGTTTCATTTCGGTATGTTCAGATGGAAACCCAGTTCTAAGCAAAGAAGGGAAAGCAGAAAGGTGGAAGGAGTATATAGAGGGTCTATACAACGGCGATGTACTTGAGGACAATATTATGGAAATGGAAGAGGATGTAGATGAAAATGAAATGGGAGATACGATACTGCGTGAAGAGTTTGACAGAGCACTGAAAGACCTGAGTCGAAACAAGGCCCCCGGAGTAGACAACATTCCATTGGAACTACTGACGGCCTTGGGAGAGCCAGTCCTGACAAAACTCTACCATCTGGTGAGCAAGATGTATGAAACAGGCGAAATACCCTCAGACTTCAAGAAGAATATAATAATTCCAATCCCAAAGAAAGCAGGTGTTGACAGATGTGAAAATTACCGAACAATCAGTTTAATAAGCCACAGCTGCAAAATACTAACACGAATTCTTTACAGACGAATGGAAAAACTGGTAGAAGCCAACCTCGGGGAAGATCGGTTTGGATTCCGTAGAAATACTGGAACACGTGAGGCAATACTGACCTTACGACTTATCTTAGAAAATAGATTAAGGAAAGGCAAACCTACGTTTCTAGCATTTTTAGACTTAGAGGAAGCCTTTGACAATGTTGACTGGAATACTCTCTTTCAAATTCTGAAGGTGGCAGGGGTAAAATACAGGGAGTGAAAGGCTATTTACAATTTGTACAGAAACCAGATGGCAGTTATAAGAGTCGAGGGGCATGAAAGGGAAGCAGTGGTTGGGAAGGGAGTGAGACAGGGTTGTAGCCTATCCCCGATGTTATTCAATCTGTGTATTGAACAAGCAGTAAAGGAAACAAAAGAAAAATTCGGTGTGAGAATTAAGCTCTATGCAAAAGAAATAAAAACTTGGAGGTTCGCTGATGACATTGCAATTCTGTCAGAGACAGCAAAGGACCTGGAAGAGCAGCTGAACGGAATGAGCAGTGTCTTGAAAGGAGGATATAAGATGAACATCAACAAAAGCAAAACGAGGATAATGGAATTTAGTCGAATTAAGTCAGGTGATGCTGAGGGAATTAGATTAGGAAATGAGACACTTAAAGTAGTAAAGGAGTTTTGCTATTTGGGGAGCAAAATAACTGACGATGGACGAAGTAGAGAAGATATATAATGTAGACTGGCAATGGCAAGGAAAGCGTTTCTGAAGAAGGGAAATTTGTTAACCTCGAGTATAGATTTAAGTGTCAGGAAGTCATTTCTGAAAGTATTTGTATGGAGTGTAGCCATGTATGGAAGTGAAACATGGACGATAAATAGTTTGGACAAGAAGAGAATAGAAGCTTTCGAAATGTGGTGCTACAGAAGAATGCTGAAGATTAGATTGGTAGATCATGTAACTAATGAGGAGATATTGAATAGGATTGGGGAGAAGAGAAGTTTGTGGCACAGTTGACCAGGAGAAGGGATCGGTTGGTAGGACATGTTCTGAGGCATCAAGGGATCACCAATTTAGTATTGGAGGGCAGCGTGGAGGGTAAAAATCGTAGAGGGAGACCAAGAGATGAATACACTAAGCAGATTCAGAAGGATGTAGGTTGCAGTAGGTACTGGGAGATGAAGAAGCTTGCACAGGATAGAGTAGCATGGAGAGCTGCATCAAACCAGTCTCAGGACTGAAGATCACAACATCAACAACATGTTTACTGCGGCATACGGCACGCGCGGCTAACAAAATGGCTCTAAGCACTATGGGACTTAACATCTGAGGTCATCATTCCCCTAGACTTACAACTACTTAAACCTAACTAACCTAAGGACAACACACACATCCAACCCCTAGGCAGGATTCGAACCTGCGACCGTAGCAGCAGCGCGGTTGCGGACTGAAGCGCCTAGAACCGCGGCTAACAATCTTACGGCACTACGGAGAGACTTTTTGAACACCCCGTGCTTCGGAAACTTTTGGATAACACCTCGTAGGAAGAGAAGGAGGGCTGCATCAGATCAATAGGACATTGGTGACTAATGAAACGGAACGACGTTGAACATGCAGTCGCCTGAGTACAGCATCCCCTGGCACACGCAGCTCTGGAAGCAGCTCGCCCGCTGCGTGCCGGCGGCCGCGGCGGCAGCTGTCCAAGAGGCGTGACGCGCGGAATTCCCCCGGCACACCGCGCAGAGGCGCCAGCGCCGCTTTCGCCGCACTGCTCTGCGATCCGCACGGCTGATCGTCCGTCGCCGCAGAGCCTCGTCAGCGTCACGGCTGCTGGCGGCGAGTTCCTCCACTACCGCCGATACGACCCGGGCTCTCAGTTACTACCGAACTAACCTACACGGGACGTTCAATGTACCGGGTGCTCAAAAAGTCAGTATAAATTTGAAAACTTAATAAATGACGGAATAATGTAGATTTTTTTTTTTTTGGCCATCAGTCTACTGACTGGTTTGATGCGGCCCGCCACGAATTCCTTTCCTGTGCTAACCTCTTCATCTCAGAGTAGCACTTGCAACCTACGTCCTCAATTATTTGCTTGACGTATTCCAATCTGTCTTCCCCTACAGTTTTTGCCCTCTACAGCTCCCTCTAGTACCATGGAAGTCATTCCCTCATGTCTTAGCAGATGTCCTATCATCCTGTCCCTTCTCCTTATCAGTGTTTTCCACATATTCCTTTCCTCTCCGATTCTGCATAGAACCTCCGCATTCCTTACCTTATCAGTCCACCTAATTTTCAACATCCGTCTACAGCACCACATCTCAAATGCTTCGATTCTCTTCTGTTCCGGTTTTCCCACAGTCCATGTTTCACTACCATACTCCAGACGTACATCCTCAGAAATTTCTTCCTCAAATTAAGGCCGGTATTTGATATTAGTAGACCTCTCTTGGCCAGAAATGCCCTTTTTGCCATAGCGAGTCTGCTTTTGATGTCCTCCTTGCTCCGTCCGTCACTGGTTATTTTACTGCCTAGGTAGCAGAATTCGTTAACTTCATTGACTTCGTGACCATCAATCCTGATGTTAAGTTTCTCGCTGTTCTCATTTGTACTATTTCTCATTACCTTCGTCTTTCTCCGATTTACTCTCAAACCATACTGTGTACTCATTAGACTGTTCATTCCGTTCAGCAGATCAGTTAATTCTTCTTCACTTTCACTCAGGATAGCAATGTCATCAGCGAATCGTATCATTGATATCCTTTCTCCTTGTATTTTAATTCCACTCCTGAACCTTTCTTTTATTTCCATCATTGCTTCCTCGATGTACAGATTGAAGAGTAGGGGCGAAAGGCTACAGCCTTGTCTTACACCCTTCTTAATACGAGCACTTCGTTCTTGATCGTCCACTCTTACTATTCCCTCTTGGTTGTTGTACATATTGTATATGACCCGTCTCTCCCTATAGCTTACCCCTACTTTTTTCAGAATCTCGAACAGCTTGCACCATTTTATATTGTCGAACGCTTTTTCCAGGTCGACAAATCCTATGAAAGTGTCTTGATTTTTCTTTAGCCTTGCTTCCATTATTAGCCGTAACGTCAGAATTGCCTCTCTCGTCCCTTTACTTTTCCTAAAGCCAAACTGATCGTCACCTAGCGCATTCTCAATTTTCTTTTCCATTCTTCTGTATATTATTCTTGTAAGCAGCTTCGATGCATGAGCTGTTTAGCTGATTGTGCGATAATTCTCGCACTTGTCAGCTCTTGCCGTCTTCGGAATTGTGTGGATGATGCTTTTCCGAAAGTCAGATGGTATATCGCCAGACTCATATATTCTACACACCAACGTGAATAGTCGTTTTGTTGCCACTTCCCCCAATGATTTTAGAAATTCTGATGGAATGTTATCCATCCCTTCTGCCTTATTTGACCGTAAGTCCTCCAAAGCTCTTTTAAATTCCGATTCTAATACTGGATCCCCCATATCTTCTAAATCGACTCCTGTTTCTTCTTCTATCACATCAGACAAATCTTCACCCTCATAGAGGCTTTCAATGTATTCTTTCCACCTATCTGCTCTCTCCTCTGCATTTAACAGTGGAATTCCCGTTGCACACTTAATGTTGCCACCGTTCCTTTTAATGTCACCAAAGGTTGTTTTGACTTTCCTGTATGCTGAGTCTGTCCTTCCGACAATCGTATCTTTTTCGATGTCTTCACATTTTTCCTGCAGCCATTTCGTCTTAGCTTCCCTGCACTTCCTATTTATTTCATTCCTCAGCGACTTGTATTTCTGTATACCTGATTTTCCCGGAACATGTTTGTACTTCCTCCTTTCATCAATCAACTGAAGTATTTCTTCTGTTACCCATGGTTTCTTCGCAGCTACCTTCTTTGTACCTATGTCTTCCTTCCCAACTTCTGTGATGGCCCTTTTCAGAGATGTTCATTCCTCTTCAACTGTATTGCCTACAGCGCTATTCCTTATTGCTGTATCTATAGCGTTAGAGAACTTCAAACGTATCTCGTCATTCCTTAGTACTTCCGTATCCCACTTCTTTGCGTATTGATTCTTCCTGACTAACGTCTTGAACTTCAGCCTACTCTTCAGCACTACTATATTCTGATCTGAGTCTATATCTGCTCTTGGGTATGCCTTACAATCCAGTATCTGATTTCGGAATCTCTGTCTGACCATAATGTAGATAGAGAGGTAAAAATTGACACACATGCTTGGAATGACATGGCGTTTTATTAGAACAGGATGGCGCTCCACCCCATACTGCTAGACGCGTGAAAGACCTATTGCGCGCGTCGTTTGGTGATGATCGTGTGTTCAGCGGCCACTTTCGTCATGCTTGGTCTCCCAGGTCCCCAGACCTCAGTCCGTGCGATTATTGGCTTTGGCGTTACCGGAAGTCGCAAGTGTATCGTGATCGACCGACATCTCTAGGGATGCTGAAAGACAACATCCGACGCCAATGCCTCACCGCAACTCGGGACATGCTTTACAGTGCTGTTCACAACATTATTCCTCGACTACAGCTATTGTTGAGGAATGATGGTGGACATATTGAGCATTTCCTGTAAAGAACATCATCTTTGCCTTGTCTTACTTTGTTAAGCCAATTATCGCTGTTCTGATCAGATGAAGCGCCATCTGTCGGACATTTTTTGAACTTTTGTAATTTTTTTGGTTCTAATAAAACCCCATGTCATTCCAAGCATGTGTGTCAATTTGTACCTCCCTATCTACATTATTCCGTGATTTATTCAGTTTTCAAATTTATACTGTCTTTTTGATCACCTGGTATAATGGAACACTTTTTCTTCTGCAAGCACGTTGGTTTTATTCAGAGCTCCAGTACACTATATCATTCCCCATTCTTTTGGCTACAAAACCCTACTTTTCAACATAATCTCCGTTCAATGCGGCGGCCTTATGCCACCTTATTGGGAGAACCTGTATGCCCGATGGTACCACTATACTGGTGGACATTGGAGCCAACGTCTATTTGCATCAATAACCTTCCCATCATCTACGTACTGCTTCCCGCGACGTGCATGCTTCATTCGGCCAAACAGGTGCTCTTTGTGGTCTGTCAAGCGCCGAGGAACCCAGTGGTCACACACCTTAGAGTTCCCCATCTCGCTGACGAGTGTGTAGCACTACCAACAGACAAGTCCAATTGAGCAGCTACGTGTTTGATGGTGATTCGTCGATCACTTCGAATGAGAGTGTTCACACGTTTAAACACTGCAGGAGTCACACCTGTCTGCGGCCGGCCCGCACGCGGGAGATCCTGCAGGCTTTCTCTACCTTTTTGCGATGATGACAGACGCCTCGTCCAACGACTCATCGTGCTTTTGTTCACTGCCATATATCCGTAGAAATCATTCAAGCCCCTATGAACATCTGCGACACTCTGGTCCCCCCTCCCCCCCCCCCTCCCAAAAAAAATCAATGACAGTTTTCCGCTTGGAGCACACCTTTGATGTTGTGTTGTTGTTGTTGTTATTGTGGTCTTCCGTCCTGAGACCGGTTTGATGCAGCTCTCCATGCTACTCTATCCTATGCAAGCTTTTTCATCTCCCAGTACTTACTGCAACCTACATCCTTCTGAATCTGCTTAGTGTATTCATCTCTTGGTCTCCCTCTACGATTTTTACCCTCCACGCTGCCCTCCAATGCTAAATTTGTGATCCCCTGATGCCTCAGAACATGTCCAACTAACCGGTCCCTTCTTCTAGTCAAGTTGTACCGCAAACTCCTCTTCTCCCCAATCCTATTCAATATCTCCTCATTAGTTATATCTACCCATCAAATCTTCAGCATTCTTCTGTAGCACCACATTTCGAAAGCTTCTATTCTCTTCTTGTCCAAACTATTTATTGTCCATGTTTCACTTCCATACATGGCTACACTCCATACAAATACTTTCAGAAACGAATTCCTGCCACTTAAATCTATAGTCGATGTTAACAAATTTCCCTTCTTCAGAAACGCTTTCCTTGCCATTGCCGGTCTACATTTTATATCCTCTCTACTTCGACCATTATCAGTTATTTTGCTCTTCAAATAGCAAAACTCCTTTACTACTTTAAGTGTCTCATTTCCTAATCTAATTCCCTCAGCGTCAGCCGACTTAATTCGACTAAATTCCATTATCCTCGTTTTGCTTTTATTGAGGTTCATCTTATATCCTCCTTTCAACACACTGTCCATTCCGTTCAACTGTTCTTCCAAGTCCTTTGCTGTCTCTGACAGAATTACAATGCCATCGGCGAATCTCAAAGGTTTTATTTCTTCTTCATGGATTTTAATACCTACTCCGAATTTTTCTTTTGTTTCCTTTACTCCTTTCTCATTATACAGATTGAATAACATCGGGGAGAGGCTACAACCCTGTCTCACTCCCTTCCCAACCAATGCTTCCCTTTCGTGCCCCTCGACTCTTATAACTGCCATCTGGTTTCTGTACAGACGCCATTTTGAAGGCTGTGCGCAGCGCAGACACTTATAGGAACTTCACGAAACTGTAACGACTGAAGCGGAAATGTACCACAATATCCCACAACAAATTTCTGATTTGTTCAAATGAAATTAGTTAAGGACAAAATGAGTTGCATTACTTATTGAACGTCCCTCGTAAAACCAAAATTACACGGTATAGGCTAAAGATGTGTTCACGGTGAAGATCATCATACAACGGGTATTAAATGATTAAGTGTCCTTTATAGTCGTACGTGATTCTCGTTATCGACGTCGGTATGAAGTGTTGAAAGTTGTCTGTCACATTAGTAGTTCTCACTACTCAATTATTTCTGGTGTTGTTAATTCGCAGTTACACTGCAAAGATTTATTCTGTAGCGAGCTACCGATTTCGAGAAGCACTCTGGTTTTGGAGCTTTCATTAAGACGGTAGAAAGCTACACTTTCAGTTTCCCCTTTGAGGGCGCCTACGTGGCGAGAGATGGACAGCGTATTTGAAAGACATAAAACAAGTTCCAGTCTGGTCCGATCGGTGTACTGGCGTTGGTAGATGTATGGGTCACTGCGGTATGGTAAGACGATATTTGGCTGTGAAGAGGTTCAGTATATTTACAATCTGTGTCTACTATCATTCACAGTGTATGTAATTTATATATATGTAAAATACTGAATATTCTTTTTTTAACTTTCTACTAGTGCAACGCGTGTTTTAGATATCGTATTCAACCGCTGAACAAAACTGACTGTTGGTTGACCCTATTCTACGGGTGTGAACAATGTTGTGAAACAAAACTTAAATCTTAATGAAACGCTGATTTCAAATAATGAAAATTAATCTAATTAAATGCCAAAAGAAACTAATCATGTCCTCAGTGCAAACTATTTAACTGACACTAGATACTGAAGTGTATTGTGAAAGTTACGTCATATATAATTCAATGACTGACTTCAAATGTCCACTAAACAAAATACTGCTCAACACGGAAGAAAATAACTGTTTAATATTACCTTCACTGTTCAGTGTAAATTAATTTGCTTACTTAGTACAACACCTGGAAATTCTGATGATTTACTGTTTACTCAAAACAATGCGTAGTGAGATCTCCCTTGCTCAACAAGCTATTTTGTGTCTGGTGTGCCGATGTCCTCGAAAGCAAACTGAAATCAGAAAATGCAGCAGCTAAAGAAAAATTACATACTGTAAATTTTTCTTTGCTTGTCAGAAACAATCTGTGGCTGCGTGTGGCGTTAGGTGCAATGCACACACGACAAAATATTTTAAACTTTACTAAGGCTGGTATTACACTATCATATTTCTTTGACAAAGATTTGATCAAATATATGATCAAATATTCGTCAAATTTGTTTGACAAAGATATCTGACGTGGCGCTAAAAAGGGGTATTATACTGTCATCATATTTTTCGTCGAAGTTCAAGATGGCTGACAACAACTCGTTGTTATGCGCAGCAGTTGCATGTAGCACAAGTGCACTGTGTGCGCATTTGAAAGAGAAGCGGGGGAAATGTAAGAAACGTACCTGGGTGACGCCGTGGGTTTTACGACGAGACAACAAAAGCATTCAACAAAATTTGTTACGTGAGCTTCTAGTGGAGGCCGTCAAGTCGTAAATAAATTACTTAAGAATGGAGGAGGATACATTTCAGTATTTGCTCAGTGAAGTGTCTCGTCATATCACAAAGCACAATACTCACTTAAGAACTGCTATACCTGCAGAAGACAGGCTTACAGTAACACTCCGATTTCTTGCTACAGGAGAGAGTTACTCTAGCTTACACTACAGCACTCTAATACAACAGTGCACATTAACTAAAACAGTGTGAAGCAATTTATAAAGCACTACAGGACCAATATATGAAAGTAAATTAATGTTCAATAGACTTTATGTGCATTAAGAACTATTTTTATTATACATCAAAGTGATAATTACTTTTTGTGTCCCACAGCTACAAAATTAATAGATGAAGCTGATGAGGCGCTTTACAATATGAGGCATCCTGAGTACAAAAATAGATTAAGAAGGCTGGAGAGCTCAGAAATACATATATATCTTTGAGGAAAAAGCTCCACCACTGCCGGTCCCAAGTCCGGGACCTCATCTCGCAAGTGATGAGGAAGGAGGAGTGGGAGGAGTACACCTCGTAAAAAAACCTGGGTCCATCTGGCTCCGGATCGTAGAACCCTGTGAGGGCCTCTGCCTAGGGTTACAGGTGAAGCTCCAAAATCCAGACACGTCTGTGCGATAGCCACCGGTACTCTGGTCAGCGTCTGTTGGGTCTGTGAACCCGGCTGTATTTGATTCTTCAGGAACTCAAAACTCCAGTCGAAATTATGTGAGATGCTTCGTAATTTCACCACCAAAACCTCAACACAAACCAATTATCATGACAGAACAATGGGAAAGAATCCACTATCCTGGGCCCCAGTCAGTAAGACTGGGTAATAGACCTGATCATCGGATTCCAGGGGATCAGGAATGTCATGAAGAGAAGAATCGGAGCTTCTCAAAAACTCTCAAGACAAAGAGAATATTTTACATGGGAACACTCAATAAAAACACACTACTGAAGCCAGGTAAATTTAAACAATTAATAAACACCATGGATACATTCAACATCAAAATTGTGGCGATACAGGAAATGCGATTCGCAGTTGAGAACCACTTTGATTCGGAAAATTACATAATATATAAGGGGAAACCAACCATAACAATTCCAGGAAGTAATCTCAGACTCTTCGGAACAGGATTTGCAGTACATAAATCGACTCTGGACTCTGTAATAAATTTCACCTCAAAATCAGAAAAAATTTCAACACTCACGATGCGATCTGGAAACAAAGCATATACACTAATTAGTACACATGGCCTCACAAATAATTATAACAAGAAGAACCCAGAGATGATAAAGGAATTCTGTGAATATCTGGTAGAAACTACCAGAAAAATCTCCAAGAATCACGTAAAAGTGTTATCAGGGGATTTCAATGACCAGTTAGGCAAGGAAAGAAAATTCCGAGACACGACAGGTAAAAACACACGGCCCACAAGAGAACAAACAAAAATGGAGAGAACTTGATACATTTCTGCAGGACTTTTGAGCTGAAAATCATATCAACGCAATTCGAGAAACCACACAGAAAACTAGTAACTTGGAAATCCCCCAACAATGCTCTAGGAGAATTTCAGATAGACCACGTAGTAAAATCCATGAAAAACGCTAGAGAAATAATGAACGTAAGAACTAGGAAAGACGTTTTTGAATCTGATCATCACCTTTTCCACATCAAAGCGAAATTTATAACCAACAGACAAATCAAAAGAACCTACAGACCTTTCGGAACATATCCAGAGTACCTGCAAACAAACAAATAAGAAAGAAATAATCGAAGAAATTACGAAAATCGACAGCAACAACTGGACAGAACTGTCGGAAAAAAATGAGAGAACTGATAAAACTGGGGCAACTACAGAGAAAAAGGAAACATCGATTGTGGAATATGACATGTGATAGAGCCATAGAAGACAGAATACAAGCCGGGAAAAAAATTTAACAGCCGTAGAACGCAAGAGAAATTGGAAGAATTCAACAGGATACAGAAAAGCACTTCAAAAATAATCCGCAGAGAAAAAAGAGGTTACGAAAACAGCATGTTAAAGGAGATAGGAGAGTACTTCACCAGAAACAACGCACGGAATGTTTACAGACTATTCCGTGAAAACATGACAGGATGTCAACCTCCAAGCTTATGCTTCAAAAGATAAGATGGAACACTGGAGACAAATCCGAAGAAAAACTGTGAAATATTAGCTTGATGCTTTGACACATTACTCAACTGCAATGAACCAAAACAGAGACTACAGTTTACAAACCCAGAACATAACCAGGACTCCAAACCCCCAACATACGGAGAAATAGTGAAAATAATAAAATCATTTGAAAATAACAGAGCACCAGGAGAAAATGGACTGATTGCAGAAATATGGAAATCAGACCATGAAAACATTACACCCAAAACACATGGAATAATCAAAAACATCTGGGAAACAGAAAAGGTGCCAGAAGAATGGAAGCCAGCCCTAATATACTCCTTCCACAAGAAAGGAGACAAAACAGACCCTAATAACTATAGAGGAATTTCGTTACTGCCTGTGACATACAAAATTCTATCCAAAGCTCTGTTAAATAGCCTAGAACCTCAGATAGATCCACATATCGGAGAGTACCAAGCGGGGTTCAGGAAGGGAAGATCGTACAGTGAACAAATCTGGTGCCTGAGAACAATATTAACAACGAGAAAGTCTAAAAACACCACAATAACATTTGTTGATTTCAAGAAGGCCTACGATTTCATAGGCAGAGAAACATTTTCCAGTACACTGGAAGAAATGAAGGTAGACAACAAGACCAGGAAACTAACCCAGGAAACATGAACAAATATAAAATCCAAAGTTAAGTTCATGGGAGAGGCCTCGGAACCGTTCGAAATCAAGACAGCAGTGAGACAGGGAGATGGTCCCTCACTCATTTTATTTAACACAGTTTTAGAGAAAATAATCAGGACATGAGACAAAGGAGTCAATGGGGTAAAGATTGAGAGACACAAAAATAGAACCCTCAACATAAAATGTCTGCAGCCATCATAACAAATAACAGAAAAGAAGCCAAAGAAGCCCTAGAGACACTACATGAAATCGCAGCCAGAACTGGACTACAAATTTCGTATGAAAAAACCCAGTACACGGACACAAAATCCACAGACAGAAACCCATTGGTAACAAGGTATGGAAAGATAGCACAAACAGAAAGATTCAAATACCTGGGAGAGATTATACAGAAAACAGGACTAAATTCGACAGCCAATGGATAAAGAGCTGCAAGGCTACAAAAAGCTTACAGACTTACATGAAACAATTACAACAAAAGATATATTTCCGTTAAAGTCAAACTAAGACATTACAAAACTGTAGTCTTACCCGAAGCCTTGTATGCCTGAGAAACGACAGTAATCAGGGGAAGAACAAAAATCAAGGAAATGGAAAAGCAAGAGAGAAAATTCTGAGAAAGGTCTATGGGCCAGATCAGAGACAGGGGATCTGGATGAAGAGACCGACAAAAGAACTGTACAAACAGACAGAGATAATTACAAACAACATCAGAAAAAGAAGGGCTAAATTCTATGGGCACATTTATAGGATGAACGAAAATAGGCTTATCAAGAAGATTTTTAACATAGTGATGACTAATACGATGAAAAATAACCGGGCAAAGGAAACCATGGATGACCTCAAGAAACTAAATATCGCCACAGAAAATATAACGATCAGAGAAAAATACAGAGAAAAAATCAGGAAGCAGAAATTCGAGGAACACCAAAAGAGAAGAAACCAGGAAAGAAGTGGACAGAAGAGAGGAAGAAGAAACGCAGTAATTTATGAGAGGTTTTTGGGAAGAGAAAAGAAACAGACAAAAAAGTGCCATGAAAACTGATTGTGTTTTAACGCTCTCCTAAATGGGGAATTAATGATGGTAACAATAATAATATATTATGAAACAAGTATGTCGATACGTTCTTTTGCTTTCTCGTGAGGAGGCCATTAATTTTCATTTTTATGTCGTCAGCTGTGCACCCAGACCGTATCTCTTTTCGCAGGTTTTTTGTAGCTCTCCAGTGTTCTTAATTTATTTTTGTACTCAGGGTGCCTTACGTTCTAAAGCGCCTCATCAGCTTCATAGATTTCTATTAATTTTGTAGTTGACAGCTCACACGAATTAAACTTCGCAGCTATGTTTACAAACTCACTACTGGTGACAGAACGCTGCAGTGATGCTAGCTCTCCAAGTGGTAACATTTCACATTGTAGTGAACAGAAGACAAGCGATTTTTATGATCACATCTACAGTGAGACCCTAGATCTGATCACATTTATTTGACGGCAGGCGAGATTTGACAAAGATCCCTATTGTGTCATCATTCTTTGACATAAATATTTAACATATCAACTTTGACAAAGAAATATGATAGTGTAATACCGGCCTAAGTATGATGGAGGAGGGTTTCGCTTTAAAGAAAATAGTTCTTGAAAAATTAAAGTCTGGTTATTGTCCATCAAGACTATACAGCACGAGAAGACTAACAACTACGAAATTCTGTCATTACAAAAATTATAGACATTTATACAGTTGCATAGTTTTTGACATAATAAAAACAAAGAGATCAAATTAACACAGATCATGTATATTATTAGTTATCTAAGGGACAAACGTTTCCTTCACTTGATGGTTCTGACAAATATACATTACATTCTTGTGCTTGCTTGGGTTACCTTCAAACATTCCTCCAAAATCTTCTCCATCAATACAATGAACAAACTAGTTTATACATAAATTTTTCATCTCCATAATGAAGTATTCCAGATAATATCTCCCAGATTCACAAATATCAGACCTCCTTTTCTAAAACTCAACTGCTTGCTACTACGTGTCTAATAAGAATGCCCCAGCACTGCACAACTGAATGGTGTAAACTTTTGCACCACATGTCTTGTGTACTAATATTCTGTGTACCGTAGTGACTTAACTGTACATTCTAGGAATAATTATATGTTTTTCCACTCAAATATTTTCGAAATCATTAGCTATTCCTTGCTATGATTTTCCTATTCCGACGAATTTACGCCAGGTTTGCACTTTACGAATATACTTGATGATTCAACTTGGAGTGGATTTTATCATCAGCAAAGAGTGCTTCGTAATTGATTCTACGGTCAGTAACAAATTATTAAGTATGTACAGTAAGCGATACTCGCCGTCTTTCGAGGCGTGCTTTCCAGAACAGAAGATGAGGTGCTGCTTGAGATGAAGAAGTTGCGGTCTATTGTTTTATATAAAGTGTGGTTACGTTACGTTCCCCATTTTATGAATTGTGCTAACAGAGCAGACGCAGCACGCCCACTGCACCAGACTCAGCAGTGAGCACCGTTGTTGACATGTTAGCCGTGAATACCTGAACGTGTTCTACGACTAGTGAGGTTCATGCGAATCAGTCAACTAATTGCTATGCCAATTACAAATACTTTGTACATAGTGTCTGTTGTTCTAGGACATATTGTCTAACCGTTGCAGTCAGATCGAATTGCTATATAAATTCATATGTCTAAACTTAGTATATGAAAGGGCATTTCAAGGGTCAAGAAGAATATTCGGTACGAGTTGTCGGCTTTGGCCAGTGGCGTAATATCAATTGCTGCTGTGATGTCACAATTTGGTGGGTATATTCACAGTTGTTAGTTGGCAAAGCCAACGAATGCAAGAGCAAAAATTCTTTTCCTGGTGATAGACAGATGTGTAGCCTGGCCAGTTTGAAAAGATCTGCACTGATATCACGTTGTGATAGCCATGTTGTTTACGCCGTTCCTACGTCACTCGTCAAAGCCGGCGACTGCTATCGAATATTTCTCTTTATCTGTTTTTTATTTCAGAGCATATTTCGCACTTACTTTTATAGATAATCAGTTTTAAAAACGAGCAAGGCAGCTCACAGGGTCAACCCCCGCCGTCATGATTACACTCTGCTGTTGGCTGTGGCGCGGAAGCAGAAATCCTCCGAACGGCATACTGAGAAACTTCTAGTGATGGCTGAGCCATATGCTGTGCTAGCTCATAAATATTATTGGCTGAAGGCCCGTATGAAGGTATGCATATTCCCATCGCATCCCAGATTGCTTGAGAAATCAGGGACAGGGAAGGCCACTCAAGGTTGCATACATTCCTCAAGATGTATGCGGTATGAACTGCAGTTTAGGTTTTTGCATTATCATGATGTAATACGCCGTTTGGCGCTCTGGTCAAGAAGTGTATGACAACAGGGTTTGCCATTCTTGCCACATACTTGCGAGCATTCAGCCTCCATTCAATAACTACCAAATCAATGTCGTTGTGTCCGCCCCGATAGCTGAGTGGTCAGCGTGGCGGATTACCGTCCTAAGGGCCCGGGTTCGATTCCCGGCTGGGTTGGAGATTTTCTCCGCTCAGGGTGTGGGTGTTGTGGCATCTTAAACATCGTTTCATCCCCATCCGGAGCACAGGTCGCCCAATGGGGCGTCGAATGTAATAAGACCTGCACCAAGGCGGCCGGACCTGCCCCGCAAGGGGCCTCCCGGCCAATGACGCCAAACGCTCATTTCCATTTCCAATGGTGTTGTATATAACAGCACTCCACACGCTGCTTCCTATATTTGGAGAGGTCTGGTCTCGAGAATCGCTGCTCCGTGTGAACTTTCACCACGTCGTGCAAGGGATCATTTTACTCGACCTTCCTTTTGCGATCGGAGCAGTCTAAAAATAAATGGCTCATCGCTGAACACCACAAAATGCTTCTAAGTTAACTCTGATTCTACATCATACAAGTCTCTGTCGCTTGTGGTATGGTTTCAGCGGAAAATGACGAATGGCAACTGGAGATCTCATCTCAGATTCGAGTAATGTGTTCCCGGCAGCTCGAGGCCACTGACTGTAATCTGTATCCGAATTTCAGCATTGCCGCTCATTAATGTGTCGCATCTGAAACAGCTCGTTCTGCTCCTGGTAGTACAGAATATTAAAAAAAGCCGCTTAAGCTACGAAACAAAAATAACTTTTACGCAACGCAGGCGTGTGCTGTACTATCTGGCAATTGATCCCTTTGCCAAACTAGTTGAAGCCCCGGACACTTCAGAGGACTCTGTGTCTAACTGGAGAAGAATCGTCTGTTTTACTTCAACTACATTACCGTTGGAGAAGATATCTACTCGTTTACCAGAAGGAGTTCGTTTTCGATTCTTCTTGCAAATATGTGCTTCTTCACAACTACAATGAAGCGTGTCCGTTCTCTATCGGTGCTGTTGTAACAGAAAAGGATACGGAATGAATAACGATTATCGTCATTACTGTAGTAACAATGATAATTGATGGGTCGCGACTACAGCTACAATTTCTGCGTCTGCTCGGTGCGAACCAGATGGCACACTGAGCGCCCAGCTTCCCTGGGCCATTCGCTCTCTTCATTCGCTCTCACGCTTCAGCCGGTCGCCCTTCTCTCTTACGCCGCCTCCACACGGAAACACGTAGAAGCGCTTCACAGTGGCGCTTCCGCTGGCAAAGCATTGGGTTAAATGGGCGCCTTCAGAAGCGCAGTGCAACCGCGCTTTTGTGGCGCTCGGTGGCGAACTGCCTTAGATACCCTACTTAGCCAACGCCAGCAAACATTGTGTTCAGTAACTGGCCTTCACACGACGCCACTGGGTGGTGCTGCAGACCGGCCAAGTAGCGGCAACGCCTCGTAGTCGGCTCGTGACGCACTGGGATTAACTGAGTACTATTATTTAGTAGTGCGGTCGTGTAGATCATGCTGTTAGCTAGAGATGGAAGTCTGTGAAGCTAAATTTAAAGTTTACATCGGACGTTGCAGGAAAATGTTCTTCAGAAAAGACGACGATTGTTGAGCGTCACTTATTTCTTCCGGGTTGTGTTTGTTCTGTTGACATGTCATGTAACGCAGAAGTACTCAAAGTGTCTTCTAATCTGTATCTGTTTCGATCACGAACAAAATTGCGGAATAAACAGCAAGTTTTTACAATATCTTCAGCAAACTGTGGAGACGAAGGCCGATCAAAAATTCTGCACCCTAGCCAGAATGCCAAAAATATAATTGACATGTCTTTCAGCCCTACAGATGCTGTATCTGAAAACTCCTTGAAGATAAATTGTCTCCGTATTGAAGCTGTAAGAAAGATGACACGCCTAAACCTGAATCATCAACGATTACAAGAGGGAAGCAGTTACAACATCCATACAACTAACTGACTGCTTTGAGGAAATTTAGTTTCATTGTCAGTTAACTTCTTATTAAACAATCAGTTTTGAACACAGTTCTATCTGGCGGTTTTCTGTTTGTTCAAAGTCAATGAAAATGAGTGAGTCTGTGGAAGGAATTACATATGTCCACCGACAACACAGAGAAAATATTTCTGTTGTTGTAATGAAGCTGGGTAAATTGGCTGCCTTTCTAGTAACCGTGTAGGTCTTCCTTCGAGATACAGTAGCAGCCAGAATTGACTTTTAAGTTACCACTTTTTGATTTTCTTATTCAGTTAGAGATCCGCGCGGTATTAGCCGAGCGGTCTTAGGCGCTGCAGTCATGGACTGTGCGGCTGGTCCCGGCGGAGGTTCGAGTCCTCCCTCGGGCATGGCTCAAATGGCGCTGAGCACTATGGGACTCAACTGCTGTTGTTATCAGTCCCCTAGAACTTAGAACTACTTAAACCTAACTAACCTAAGGACATCACACACATCCACGCCCGAGGCAGGATTCGAACCTGCGACCGTAGCAGTCCCACGGTTCCGGACTGCGCGCCTAGAACCGCGAGACCACCGCGGCCGGCCCCTCGGGCATGTGTGCGTGTGTTTGTCCTTAGGATAATTTAGGTTAAGTAGTGTGTAAGCTTAGGGACTGATGACCTTAGCAGTTAAGTCCCATAAGATTTCACACACACACACACATTCAGTTGGAGAAGTAAGAGAGAGGCAACCCGCTAGTCAGACTCCACGACGGAACCGAAGCACGGCGACGCGCCAGCAACGGCAGATCAAAAGCGACGACAAAGGAGCCTATTCTGTTTCCTGTAGCCTCGGAGCACAGTGTGAGGGCTGGATGCGCTGCAGAGAAGCGGTTTCTTACACTGAGCTTACACAGAGCAGTACCAATAAACAATTCTCCGTAGACACGTGTTTTACAAAAACATTCACATTACTATTGCACGGGAAAATAGCTGCGTGTTTTCATGGTCTTCTTCATCTTACCTAGCGTGAATCCCATTTAGCACAGAGTCCGCTACGTCAGGATTTGGAAAATATTTGGTCAGCATTGCTGCCTAGTAAGCAAGGAGAGCCGGGTTCAAGTTCCGGCCGCGGCAAAAATTTTAATTCACTTACTCAGCTTCCATCATTATCGTAGATAAAGGTGAGATTTAAATGTCTCGAGGAAAATTTAAGTATAAAATTTTATTTTATCGTTTAATTTTGTGGCCTCATGCTCTTCCTGATGTCACAGTAGTAAACGTAACCTAAGGGAGAGAAGTCGGATGCGCCATCAGTCAGTGAATTGTGTAACTGTATTCTGTGTGCGCTGTCGTATTTTATTATAAGTTTTTTGTATAGTATTCTCTGAGGATGAATTTTCTGACCAGCCCAGCATTTGCCTAAACGAGCCTAGAAAACAGCGTAAAAACCCCATTTAGGCTGGTCGGTCTACTAAGCCACGGGCCCTAAAGCCGCCGCGCTGATTGGATTTCGATCCGGCTCACCTCCATGTGTCACAAGTTAGCGCGCTTCGCCTTGAGATATACGAGCAGAGCAGTTACATATACTGACATTGCCAGAACACATGCATTTTGTAGCTCGATGAATCAGTGCCAAGCTCGCTAAAGAGACGTCCCTAAGAGGGAACGATACATTATTCCTACAATCCATGTTATCGCACTAACCAGTACATACATGAATGCAACAAATTTCATCAGAGTTCATCAGCACAGTAAAAAATTCAGAATCGGAAGTTAGATAACGAAAGTTAATTCCAGTAAAAACTATTCCCATTACTACAGGGACTTTTAAGACCCTTAAAGTGGAAAAGCGAAGAAAGGATACGTGTCAGTGGTACAGAGTGCATATCTGCATCACCTTGGCTTTGCTGATGACACTGTATCGTTTCCTGATAGTGCAGACGACCTTCAACAACGAGTGGAAGAACTTCAGAAAAAATTCGAAAAAAGGCTTGCAAATCCATTTATAATAACACTAAAATAATATGCAATTAACATATAAAAAAGAAACAGCGTAAATTAACAATGGATACATACGACCAGATGGTGAGTTTCCTATGTTTAGTGCATTGAAAACAATGAACGGGTAGATAGCAAAAGACTCTTTTAATATGTAACAATATGATGTATAATTCATTGACATATTTTATAAGACTTGATGGAAATGCTAAACTAGAAATGTTTTATATCCTCATGAAGCTGTTAACGGATTAATCATATCTGAAGATGGCAAAGAGTGCTGAAACCACTAATGTGAACATTGTAATATTTAACCGATTTTGAAGCTGATAAATTATTATAGAAATACACAGAAAAACATAAATGATTTGGACTGCGTTTGGTATACTAAATATCGTTTTCAAAAGTAAAGAGTCAAATGTGTCCGAAAAGAAAGCTTGCAATCAATGAGTATTATCAGTTCTGACTTAGTCATTTCGACATGACCTTTTTTTGGCGAAAACCGAACACTCTAAGGGTTGCCCAGGGAACAACAGTGGGACACACATTTGTAATTACTAGAACAGAGAGGAAAACAAATAGGTAGATGGAAAAATTAATGATGTATATTTGAATATAATGAAAGCGAAGTGGGAACTCTATGCCGGATTTCGAAAAAGCCATGCGATGGAAGGTGGCTACGAAATACGCAGGGACGACTTCGGTACTGACAGTTGAAGACTGCAATACATCAAAATGTGTAAAGGTTATCAACTGACTGATTATAATGATTTTCATGGTCTCTTATGAAAATATTAGTACCGTAAAATCAGTGTTATACACTCTTTTCCATAAGTTAAGCGGGAAACATTTTACAAAAAACAAGAAAAACTCAGGAAAACCCAAAGCGGCTGGGTAGATGAGTAAACTATGTTGTTCCCAGAGTACTGATAGATGTTACGATGGAGTGACAATGACAGAAAAATATTCGTCTTTATAACCGATATGCGCTGTTAAGCACCTAAAGAAACAACATCCGTCCCAACTATGTTGTTTCCTGGCTGCGGACTGCAGAATGCGGATACCCACAGTCGCGTCTGGAACAATCTCAGCTGCATTTTGCTAGAAGGTTAACTGCAAACAGTCACATGCGTTATATTAGCGTGACCTCTTTCTAAGGACTCTCAAGTATTTTTACGTAGATCGATTCTTAAATCCATACACGTTTCAGTAGTGCAATAACATCTTTGTTAAAGCAATTCCTCCCCGAGTTGGTGAGACAAATATGTATTCGTCGGGTCTGTTATTTTGTTGTTCACTAGTACTCAGATCATACGTTGGTAGGCCAAATGAGAACAGTTGATTCATTTTTTAATTAATATAGGTCCTAAGTAGATATGTTCACTTGAAGTTGCAGTCTCTTTCATTTCTTTATTTGGCATTGGAAGCTTAGGCCTAATGCCATCTTTGCTTTATGACATTACGACTTAAGTAACTTACAAAAGCTCTCTCTCTCCCTCTCTTCTCTCTCTCTCTCTCTCTCTCACACACACACACACACACACACACACACACACACACACACACACAAGCGCGCGCTCGCGCGCATGGACACAGATGCACTTTGCTTTCACTTCGTGTCCTTGCATAATATGAAATTGTAAAAAATGGTTTAAATGGCTCTGAGCACTATGGGACTTAACATCTGAGGTCATCAGTCCCCTAGAACTTAGAACTACTTAAACCTAACTAACCTAAGGACATCACACACATCCATGTCCGAGGCAGGATTCGAACCTGCGACCGTAGCGGTCGCGCGGTTCCAGACTGAAGCGCCTAGAACCGATTGGCCACTGCGGCCGGCATAAAATTGTAACTTAAAACTATATACAGATGCACTCACTCGATAGAAAACTTATCTGTAAGAGCCGACATCGTCCTGTGAGGGAGATACAGCAATCTGTATTATTTGTTCAAAACTTTAATAATGTTGGTTGCACTAAAATGCGTTGTCCGACACAATTAGAGTATTGCTTTTTCAAAACCCATTAACTGTCTCCCACTGTGAAACAGAAGTTTGAAATTACGTTCAAAGCTGCCTAAAATCTTCCTCTGTAGTGATGCAAATGCGTGACATCCTGCGATGTCATCCTCGGGCCTGACGACGCTACAGACAGCGAGGTGGCGACACATGCGAAAAAAATGCCGGATCTCATATTTTCACGAAGCCGCCCAGTCTCGAAATCACGTGATTTCTTACAGATGGCCGAGGAAAACATTTGAAACACACTGTGTGAAACTCCTTGCATGTAAAAACGTTTACGCTGACCCAGAAAGCAAATTAAGAGCTGAACACGCCTTTAAGACACAACCTGTAATTCTTGAGCACAATGGAATGAATAATTTGAAGAATATACTGCCCTAGCTATGGCTCGTAAAGTGGAAAATTACATGGAAATTATTTTGGTATGAGTTGAAGGTGATAACAGAAAGAAGCTTTGGATTAACACATTAATTTATTCCATTAAAAAGCATACCAGACGGATCAGGCTATGAAATAATATTCTTTAAAGTAAACTTACTGTTTTGCACCGTTACTTGAACGAAGAAGAAAACATGTCCCTTTGGGACGAAACTGACATTCCGAAAACTACTCGCGAACCTTTATCTAAACGAATAGAGACTGTTTGACTGGTAGTTACGCTGAGAAACTCACGCATCCACTAAAGCATTGCTGGCCCTGAGCAAATGAAGACCACGAGTTGTCCTGCGATGCCGGTGCTGTTAAATACGTTCACTAGAATTAGTCAGCGTGAGACGTGCAGAATGTCGCCGTCGCCCATGTAGCTCTGGGGTAGAGGGCAAGGATCTAGCTGCCACTTCACGAACTCAAGACCCCTTCGTCTGCCAAGATGTTCGCCAAATGAATCTCCAAACGAATGCTTCTGGTGTGCACAAGACGGACACACCTCCTCGTATTCCAGCGAACGCTTCGATGTTTTAGTTGAACCTTACAGTATACACACATAAAAAAAATTGCATCACCTCGGTTCCGAGAGTTCCGGAACTTGTACAAAAAATTGGAATACAGATCAACATAAACATCATTTTCTCCCTTTTTATTGCTCATGAAAACCAAACATTCCATGTTGTACCACTATATAGCGAGACCTTAAGAGGTGGTGGTCCAGATTGCTGTACACACCGCTACCTCTAATACCCAGTAGCACGTCCTCTTGCATTGATGCATGCCTGTATTCGTCGTGGCATACTATCCACAACTTCATCAACGCACTGTTGGTCCAGATTGTCCCACTCCTCAACGACGATTCGGTGTAGATCCCTCAGAGTGGTTGGTGAGTCACGTCGTCCTTAAACAGCCCTTTTCAATCTATCCCAAGCATGTTCGATGGGGTTCATGTCTGGAGAACATGCTGGCTACTCTAATCGAACGATGTCGCTATCCTGAAGGAAGTCATTCACAAGATGTGCACGATAAAGACGAATGCTTCGCCAATATGCTGCCGATATGTTTGCACTATCGGTCGGAGGATGGCATTCACGTACCGTACTGCCGTTACGGTGCCTTCCATGACCACCAGCGACGTACGTCGACCCCACATAATGTCACCCCAAAAGAGCAGGGAATCTCCACCTTGCTGCACTCGCTGGACAGTGTGATTCAAATGGCTCTGAGCACTATGCGACTTAACTTCTGAGGTTATCAGACGCCTAGAACTTGGAACTAATTAAACCTAACTAACCTAAGGACATCGCACACATCCATGCCCGAGGCAGGATTCGAACCTGCGACCGGGGCGGTCGCTCGGCTCCAGACTGTAGCGCCCAGAACCGCACGGCCACTAAGGCCGGCTGGACATTGTGTCTAAGGCGTTCAGCCTGACCGGGTTGCCTCCAAACACATCTCCTAGGATTGTCTCGTTGAAGGCATATGCGACACTCATCGGCGAAGAGAACGTGATGCCAATCTTGAACACTCCATTCGGCATATTGTTGGGCCCATCTGTACCGCGCTGCATGGTGTGTCGTGGTTGCAAAGATAAACCTTGCCATGAAGGTCGGGGGTGAAGTTGCGCATCATACAGCCTATTGAGCACAGTTTGAGTCGTAACACGACGCCATGTTGTTGCACGAAAAGCATTATTCAACACTGTGGCGTTGCTGTCAGTGTTCCTCCGAGCCGTAATCCATAGGTAGCGGTCATCCACTGCAGTAGTAGCCCTTGGGCGTCCTGAGCGAGGCATGTCATGTCATCGACAGTTCCTATCTCTCCGTATCTCCTTCATGTCCGAAGATCATCACTTTGGTTCACTCCGAGACGCCTGGACACTGCTTTGTTGAGAGCCCTTCCTGGTGCAAAGTAACAATGCGGACGCGATCGAACCGCGGTATTGACAGTCAAGGCATGGTCGAACAACAGACAACACGAGCCATGTACCTTCTTCCTGGTGGAATGACTGGAACTGATAGGCTGTCGGACCCCTTCCGTCTAATAGGCGCTGCTCATGCATGGTTGTTTACATCTTTGGGCGGGATTAGTGACATCTCTGAACAGTCAAAGGGACTGTGTCTGTGATACAATATCCGCAGTCAACGTCTATCTTCAGGAATTCTCGGAAACGGGGTGATGCAAAACATTTTTGACGTGTATACTATTACTTCCCGCCAAACAGTACACGCTCACCAGTAGCAGGATATGAGCACTCAGCTGGCCAACGGCCAGGTTCCTTCAGGCACTGCCGACCGCTGTGGCCAAGCGGTTCTAGGCGCTTCAGTCCGGAACCGCGCGACCGCTACGGTCGCAGGTTCGAATCCTGCCTCGGAAATGGATGTGTGTGATGTCCTTAGGTTAGTTAGGTTTAAGTAGTTCTAAGTTCTAGGGGACTAATGATCTCAGATGTTAAGTCCCAGAGTGCTCAGAGCAATTTGAACCATTTTTGAACCTTCATGCACTAAAATGCCGCCTAGAGCAATGCGCCGGGATAAAACACCAATGACCTTGTGATTCGCCATTCTTTTTCGAAAATACTACCGCTTCTACTCCGTCTCTGTGACGTCACAAACATTTTTTACCAATCGTGTGTTTTCGTGCTCCGCAATTAGCCTTATACCAGAGGTGATCTGAAAGTAAAAATTGCACCCGAGACTAGACTCTTATTTCTCTGCAAGTCATATTGCATTAAGAAAGCGTAGGAATGTTGTCTCCTGAAGGAACTCTTCAGAACACGAGAAAGCGTCAGCCTCCCGCTGGCTGGAGTCCCTTCCCCGGCCTCAGCTCGGCCGCAGGGCAGGGCTCGGTCATCATAGCACAATAACTGACACACCCGTGATAGGCCCGACATGGTAACTTTCATGCGGTCAACACCGAAGTCGATGGCGATGCCAGAGGGCATCATTAAGATAGCGCGAATGTCATTATCTTCTGACGAAGCTGTTTTCTTTCTGCCCAACACAGAACCATTATCCATGCCCATGATTTTCTCATGCCTATCAACTTCCGTTTCCTGCTATTCATCTCATCTGCTGACCTTACTCTTGTTTCTTTCGGTTGGTTCTGCTGCAGTACATTTGTTAGATGTGACTAGTCATACTCGAAAAAAAAGTAATGAGAAGATTATTTAACACAAGGTTAAGAAGACTGGCATTCCTTAATTTCCATACATTCATTACTATATCTATTATCATTTCGTAACAGTATTATTGCTATCGTTGTAAACTGCTCATGTACTATGCATATTGTAATGGTGACTGATTGAGGTTATCATGTTAGATGTAATATTATCAGGTGAAATAAATACGTCAATAAATCTTTCGCAACATTTGCAGTTCTACAGCAATGTACCCCCACCACAAGCACAGCCACATCGCCTTCAATCATCCTAGACAGCTCACTTGAAAATTTCCTTCTCCAATCCACACTCCTTCTCCATTTTACTTCCTAAAATTTGATTCTGTCATTTTTTATCCAGACTAGTCATCAAGCCCCCGAAGACAACCTGCAGTACCGAGCGAGGTGGCGCAGTGGTTAGCACACTGGACTCGCATTCGGGAGGACGACGGTTCAATCCCGTCTCCGGCCATCCTGATTTAGGTTTTCCGTGATTTCCCTAAATCGTTTCAGGCAAATGCCGGAATGGTTCCTTTGAAAGGGCACGGCCGACTTCCTTCCCAATACTTCCCTAACCCGAGCTTGCGCTCCGTCTCTAATGACCTCGTTGTCGACGGGACGTTAAACACTAACCACCACCACCACCACCACCACCACAACCTGCAGTAAAATCGCAACAGTTCAAACATCAACCAACTCTGAGGCATAACGACGTCTTATCCGTCACCATCGTAGTCATTAATCGACACATTCAGATAATCCGTTTTAATTAACGAAATTGACTTTTTTCATTTCAATATTTTTTCTTGGAGAAATGCATGATACATACTGTGCTGTCTTACAATACGTTTATTCACTATCGGTTTCGACCATGGACCATCTTCATAGTGCTATCCCAAAAACTGAATCATAATGAAAACAGTGAATCTCTAAATTTTTTGTGGTATGTTCCTATGGGACCAAACTGCTGAGGTCATCGGTCCCTAGGCTTACACACTACTTAATCTAACTTAAACTAACTTACGCTAAGGACAATACAGACACCCAGGCCCGACAGATGACTCGAACCTCCGAAGGGAGGAGCCGCGCAAACAGTGGCCAGGCGCCCTAGACCATGCGGCTACCCCGCCCGGCAATTTCTAAACTAAACTAAACTAAACTAAAACTATATTTGGTTCATTGTCCTGCCTTATTCAGTGATAAATAAATTTCAGAAGATATAATTCTTGATGTTTCAGTATATTGACGGTGTTGACACTTATCTGAAAAAAAAAATGATCAATATTTTTTTTTAAGGCTGTATGTCTAAAAAGTAGTTATTTAGGTTTTAGCAGCCAGCTCAGAGAAGAGAGTACGGAACAGTAACGAAAAAAATCCGTCCTCCATTCGAACACCCAGCTCTCAGTTTGTCACAGGTAATTCATTTATCAACTTCCATGTTCAGATTTTCGCTGACGACTCCATTCTTTCGCACAATTTTACTTGTCCAGATAACAGCTGCGGTCTTCACTTGTAGAAGCATCTCCCATATTCATCCAAGACCTTTGGTACAAAGGCGATATAAGAAGTCGGCGTCTGGCAGCTCACGCTCTCAGTTGAATATCGTATCTAATTATCTAGTTGAGCATCTTGATGAGAAAAGAAAATTTTAGTTGAGGAAATTTTCTCTGGTCATCAGCCGAGTCGTGGCATTGTCTTGCCGCGACGCTTCGACTAATTTCCTACTCATTATCTTCAGAATAATGTCGGGTTCACGTCCATATCGTTCCTTTACAGCTTCTGGATAGCGACCTCACCTGCACAGCACCCAACGGATGGGTCAACCGCGCACTTCTGGAAGAGACGTCGAGGTTGTTGACGAGAGTCCTCCAGACGGGTGGAAAGGGAGTTCGGGAGTCGAGTCATGATGCTGTCTGTGTATTCCGTCCGCCCGCAGCCTCGCCACTTTCACATCAAAGCGTACCTGATGTATTTTTGCTAACGCAACATCCTATGCGAAGTTCAATTGGAAATTGCTCTCCCAGTTGATAAGAAAGTCATGTTCCCGTATTTCCACCGCTCCTCTTTGATGACCGAATGTCAGAATCCGTTGACCCAGCTCAGTAGATTTCTGTGTTCAGAAACATCTTTGATGTTGCCCTCCTCTGCTGCAGGCTTGTCGTTTCACCGAGGCAAACGCTCCTCCCATGTCCTGGACAGTGCTGCGAGACGCATCGCTGCGTCTGACCGACGTAGAGCGCCCCACACTAGCAACTGATGCTGTAGACACCATATGCCGTAGCGCTACTTGGTCTTTCACTACCCAAGCATTTTTCGACTCACATGATTAGTTTCACAAAAGGCTGTAAAAATTATGGGCATTATAATCCGAGCCAAAACTGCATATTACAAGGCACTGGTGCACGGTGTGTCTATGGAGTGACAGTGTGGCCACACGCCTCCGACTGAATAGCTACGGCACCATACTGAGGCGAACTCAACGATGTGTATTCCTAGGGTTCTCCGGCGATTGTACAACAACAGCTGACGCGCTGTTTGTGATTTTTGGCCTACGTCCATAGTTACGACATAAATGTCTGTGTAGTACTGGCTACAACGTCAGGACCTAAGGAAGTTCTGTGAAGTTACAGGTTCCACAATTATGGATAAAGGCAGTGTAAGACTCTGGGAAATAAACAAGTAGTAACTTGACGAATTTGCTAATGCGAGAGTAGTTTATGGTCTTTTCCCAGTTAAAAGGAGAACACTACAATCTAATCGCTGTACCTCAGGTCAGAAAAAAGTTGATTTTATCAGTCATAATGATCCATGCCCACAACATATATTTACAATGAGAACTTATCACTCAAAAACACATGAATGTAAACAGGTAGGGGTTCCTGAGTCCGTAGTATTAGTTTGTCCCCTTATGGTGTTTGGGAGCAAGTGGAACTATGAATACATTCTAAAGGATCCGGAAATATGCTCGTTAATGTACATTCCAAAACTACGTTTCTTTAGCTTCCTTGAGCGACCACTTATTAGAAAAATAAATTACTTTAAATGGTAGATGCACGTAATTGGTTGCTCGCATAATGTTATTACTGGAGTGTGTAGAACTTACACAACTGGCCATTAAAATTGCTACACCAAGAAGAAATGCAGATGATAAACGGGTATTCACTGGACAAATATATTATACTAGATCTGACATGTTATTACATTTTCACGCAATTTGGGTGCATAGATCCTGAGAAATCAATACCCAGAACAACCACCTCTGGCCGTAATAACGGCCATGATACGCTTGGGCATTGAGTCAAACAGAGCTTCGATGGCGTGTAAGGTGCAGCTGCCCATGCAGCTTCAACACGATACCACAGTTCATCAAGAGTAGTGACTGGCGTATTGTGACGAGCCAGTTGCTCGGCCACCATTGACCAGACGTTTTCAATTGGTGAGAGGTCTGGAGAATATGCTGGCCAGGGCAGAAGTCGAACATTTTCTGTATCCAGAAAGGCCCGTACAGGACCTACAACATGCGGTCGTGCATTATCAAGCTGAAATGTAGGATTTCTCAGGGATCGAATGAAGGGTAGAGCCACGGGTCGTAACACATCTGAAATGTAACGTCCACTGTTCAAAGTGCCGTCAATGCGAACAAGAGGTGACCGAGACGTGTAACCAATGGCACCCAATACCATCACGCCAGGTGACACGCCAGTATGGCGATGACGAATACACGCTTCCAATGTGCGTTCACCGCGATGTCGCCAATCACGGATGCGACCATCATGATGCTGTAAACGGAACGTGGATTCATCCGAAAAAAAGCCGTTTTGTCATTCGTGCACCCAGGTTCGCCGTTGAGTACACCATCGCAGGTGCTCCTGTCTGTGATGCAGCGTCAAGGGTAACCGCAGCCATGGTCTCTGAGCTGATAGTCCATGCTGCTACAAACATCGTCGAACTGTTCGTGCAGATGGTTGTTGTCTTGCAAACGTCCCCATCTGTTGACTCAGGGATCGAGACGTGGCTGCACGATCCGTTACAGCCATGCGGATAAGATGCCTGTCATCTCAAGTGCTAGTGATACGAGGCCGTTGGGATCCAGCACGGCGTTCCTATTACCCTCCTGAACCCACCGATCCATATTCTGCTAACAGTCATTGGATCTCGACCAACGCGAGCAGCAATGTCGCGATACGATAAACCGCAATCGCGATAGGCCACAATCCGACCTTTATCAAAGTCGGAAACGTGATGGTACGCATTTCTCCTCCTTACACGAGCCATCACAACAACGGTTCACCAGGCAACGCCGGTCAACCGCTGCTCGTGTATGAGAAATCGGTTGGAAACTTTCCTCACGTCAGCACGTTGTAAGTGTCGTCACCGGCGCCAACCTTGTATGAATGCTCTGAAAAGCTAATCATTTGCATATCACAGCATTTTCTTCCTGTCGGTTAAATTTCGCGTCTGTAGCACTTCATCTTCGTCGTGTAGCAATTTTAATGGCCAGTAGTGTACTATTTGGAATATAATAGTGTAGACTCGCACGGAGTAACGATGACTCGAGCACTGCCCAGACATCTAATAGCAGGACAACGCCAAGAAGATTATATGTATCAAGGGCGCTCGAAAAGGAACTGTCAAGAGCCGAAGTCTTTCTGAAACTGCCATTAAAATCTGACGTTCGTGGAAAAGAAACAAAACTGTAGCAGGTGAACTGGTTTAGCTTTCTTGCTTTAGTTCGAGGTGGAATTATAGTAATCTCATCTCGTTTTCTACTCGTACTGTTTGCCGTGATTTTCAGCTCTCCACGCTAATCTGTTCTGCACGAACCTCTTCATACATCCAGAACTACGGCAACGTGTACCCATTTGAACCTACTTACTGGGGTCAAACATTGGTCTTTAAGATTTTTACTCCACACACCTCAGCTGGCAGGTGTGGCCGAGCGGTTCTAGGCGCTTCAGTCTGGAATCGCACGACCGCTACGGTCGCAGGTTCGAATCCTGCATCGGGCATAGATGTGTGTGATGTCCTTAGGTTAGTTAGGTTTAAGTAGTTCTAAGATCTAGGGGACTGATGACCTCCGATGTTAAGTCCCATAGTGCTCAGAGCCATTTGAACCATTTCAACTCCACACACTTCATTCTATTACCAAATTGACAATTCCTTGAAGTCTTTGTATATGTCTTACCAACAACAGCTCCCTACTTTTAATCAATTTGTTCTACAAATTAATTTGTTCTATTCTTCGATTCACTACCTCTTTACTAGCTGTTTGATCGACCGCAGCTCGTGGTCAAGTGGTTACCGCGCTGCTTCTACATCGCGGAGTCCTGGGGTCTATTCTTTCGGAGACAGTGTGTGTGTATGTGTGTGTGTGTGTGTGTGTGTGTGTGTGTGTGTGTGTGTGTGTGTGTGTGTGTCTGTGTCTGTGTCTGTGTGTGTGTGTATGTGTGTCTGTGTGTGTGTGTGTGTGTGTGTGTGTGTGTGTGTGTGTTTTGTGTGTTGCGTGTGTCTTGTTCTAATAATTTCATATAATCTTCATCGACGTGCAAGTCGCTGATGTTGGATTAAATAGAAAGATCTGCACCAGGGTGCCTATTCTGTATCTTTCCGCCATTGTGCCGATAGTTTCGGTACTCAATAGCACCTAACGGTCTAATACTGGAATTAGAGTCCCTGCATTATTCAGTATGCATCTCGGAAGCGATACCGTTCGGGTCTACAGAACCGAAGCGCTGTTGTCGGTTCATGTCCCGCAAGCCAATCAAAAGCAAGCGGCCGCAGATCCGCGCATGCCCACTGCAGCGCGCACAGCGCCACGAACACAAAGCGGCTAGCAGACGACACAGGCGCGCTATTCTTCCAAGTACCGAAAATTGCGTTTACGTTGCCATAACGCATGACGCCGCATTCCATAGAGCTGACGTGCCCGCCTTCATCGCCCTTGCCTCCTCCTTAACAGTATCAGGCGCAGTATATCCATTTCCATGATTCTCAGCTGAAATGCATAGAAATTTTTACAGTTTCCCTGACCGCATGTTTCCATGCATGCATAATAACGATAGCGTATTCTGCAGATTGTCGTAAATGCCGCATTATCTCATTTTATTCTCATTCACACTGATATCGTGTTTTGGATATTACGTTTCGAAAATGAGTTAGGAATAGTGTGTAGTACCACATTGTACTCAAACATCTACAAAAACACCCGAAAAATTGATTCTGAGAGTTTCAAAGAATAAGAAGATAAACAGAATGTGGTTATAACTCGCTCCTAGAGATCCAAATGATTAAGTAGCCCCCTTCCCTATATGATACGTTAACGATTAGGGTCTTAAAAACAAAATAGAAAAAACGCGTTTTCGAGAGCTCCTGCAATTCGTCGAAGGTTATAGCATGCATCTCATGAATGAAAATGTTTCGTATATGGTGCTACAGTCTAAAAATGTTACGGCGGAGATCTTTCATCTCTGTCTACTGTTGCTGAGGATTCGATCGCAGATAAATACTTGTGACAAGCAAGATTATGAAGATGACTGCTGCTAATTACATTCCCAGTAATTTAGGTTGTGCTCTTAGATTCCTGTCTAACCGCATGCTCAGAAATCGCTACATATTCGGAAAAAATGGTCAATCATTTCTGACAAGAAATAATATAAAGGTCACTGTCGGTTGATTCACTCACAGCAATTTCATCTCCAGCAACTTCATATTTAGTTTTTTTAACACACAGAAATCATGAAATCATTACTGAGGAAGTGCGCTCTTACATGTAAGTAATAACGAATATTGCAGAAAAATCTTAACTTACACGAATAACAATGTCTTAGAACGTGTTGCATATATGAAGAGTAAAAAACAAATGTTTTGTAGCCATCCGTGCGTGAACCCGTGTCCTATCATATCACATTACCACTTGGCCACGCCAAACAACAGAGACGTAGCGCTCAATTCTTGTAGTATTGTGTAGATGAACGTAGGCTGCGTTAAGTCATAAATGCGTGATAGTTTGGAATGTTTACAATATCAGGCTTCACATAATTGCTTTCCATTGTCACTTGAAAGTTGTAAACAGGTGTCGATAATTACTAACTAAACCATCTGCAGTACACAATCCCACTAGTAACGTCAGTTCACACTCATGTAATATACGAAAGCAGAGCCGATGTCTTGATATTTAATTATCTTTAAACTCTTATTTGCATAAAAATAACACGTATTTTGAAAGAATATTGATCGAAAACTTTTTTTATGTAATCATTCACAGTAATAACCTAACCTAACCATATTTCTAACAATGGAAAATAGTTCATTATGAACTCATTTTCCAACCGGATGCGTCCTCTGGTGATTCTTTAGTAACACAACCACCAAATACAACGGTAAAACCGCTAAATATGTTTAAAATAACAAATTACAGGTCTTTATAAACCACAGCTCATCGATCGACAGGGCCACACCGAAGTACAAAACCTCCAGGTACAATTGTCGTAAAATCGGTGGGAGGACCGTTCGGTAACAGGTCTCAGAATGAATAGGATATTTGGATAAAGAACCGAAAATGACGTCACTACCGAGATTATCCTACTACACCGATTGGTATGAACGATACAGAATAGGGCCGCAGGCGACTCAGCAACCCCCTATTCAGTTCTCCGAATCAGTAACAGTATCCGGTCATGCAGTTGTTCAGTCTACCTACGTAATCTTCAGCATTCTTCTATAACACCACACTGGAAAGGTTCTTGTCCATTTTAATTTCAAATGTTACTTCCGTATAAGGTTACACTCCATACAAATACCTCCAGAAAAGACTTCCTAAAACTTAAACTTTTATTCGATGTCAGCAGATTCTCTTCCATACAATAAATTATATTCTATAAAAATGTTCATTTCCTACAAATAACTCTATGACTGTAATATCAATAATAATGCACGACTGACCACTAAAATTGCAACACCAGGAAGGATAGAAACTAACGGAATTGTTCTCATTATGACCTTATAGTGTAGTAGGAAGAATATACAGAGTGATTCGTATAAACTGGGCTACATCAGTGGGTCATAATTTCCCTCTGAAAGCTCGTAGAAACGGGGAAGTTGTTTTAATGAGCTCAATAGCTCTGGGAGAACCAGAAGCACCGGCTGTTTTTGGCAAGCTGATTGTTGTTTATGCGCGTGAGGTCCTTTCTGCGGTAAAATGTCGCGCTTGCTCGGCACGTGATAGCTCCTTCATAGCCTCGTCGGTCGCGGTTTGTGAAGTCTGTGAGTCTGCAGTTCGGGCTGCGTGACGATAACGAGCAAATTAGTGATTCATTCGCAGTCTTAAGCGGGTAGAAACATGCAGTACGCACTTCGACAGCGGGATAATATTGTGACAACGTGTTGAAAGACAGACTCATTGGTTACAACACAACGGAAATTCTGGAGAGAATTCAGTGTGCTCGTTGTTCCAACAAAGGCAACAATTTTATCGATTGTAAGGTAGCTGGTGTACTTAACAGTGAGAGTGGTAAACACAGACCATCACTAAGTGCAGAGGCTATTGATCATCTTCGAAGACGGTTGGAAGAACTCTCCAAGGAAATCGTTGCGTTGATCGAGCCAGGAGACATGCATTTCATATGGCACATGTCAGAGAGCTGAGAGGAAATCGGTACTGCGACCATACAGAGTCCACATGATGCAAGCATTGCAAGAGACAGATCATGAGAAAAGAATACGTTACTGTCGATAACTACTCAACGTCCAGACATTCTCTCCATAACATAGTTTACAGATGAGGCATATTTCCATCTGTCAGGCTATATCGACACAGAAAACAACACATACTGGGCTGGTGTAAACCCCCCTATCGCCTACACAACACTACTGCATGATGAAAGGGTTGGAGTGTGATACAACCGTAGACACTACAATTTATTCGAGCATCTTCAATGCATTTGTGGAGTAGCTGGATGATATCTAACTTAAAGAAGATTCGTGACAAAAAATAAAAACACCTACATCCGTCTAATGATTTTATTTTGTCGCTACGAGTTTCGACGCATAATTGCGTAATCTTCAGGCTGTTTTGATGCGGTACAGGTTGATATGATCCCCATGCATAATCCATCAGTTGCCAGCATCACTGGATTCGCAGATAATGTGTCAGCACTCCAACCCAGTGGTTGGTCAACCTGTACCGCACCAAAACAGCCCGAAGATGACACAATGAAGCGTCGAAAATGGTAGCGACAGAATAAAATAAAATCATAAGGACAGCTGTAGGTGCTTTTATTTTTTGTCAAGATAGTAAACGGCCGTCGTCCCAGAGACCTCCTGTTAAAAGGATGGACATGCAAAAGCTTAAAGAAGGTTATTTCCAACAAGATGGAGCAACGTGTCGCACGTTTAACGCTTCCATGCGACGTGTAGCCAGTTTCTTTTGTGAGCGAACAATCTTAAAAAATTTGTGTCCTCCGGTCACATGACCTAACTCTCGGATTTATTCTTGTGCGAGTATCTTAAGTTTTAAAAGCCGAGTGTACAAGAGCGGACCACGGACAACTGCAGAACTGCATGAGGCCATTACACACGAAATAAACAGCACTGGCGAGGATAAACTTCACAGAACATCGCGTAATATGGTGACACGAGAATCGTTTTGCTTCTATGCTTGTGGAAGGCAATTCCAACATTTGCTGTGAGGATTTTGTATGTATGTATTTAATTTTCCAGTGGTGCATTATCATCTCCCAAAACTGGAAATGTGTCGCATTATGGTTGAAATGTAATGACTCATTAAAATAGTTCAGGTTGATGTGGATCGCTCTGTATGATGAAATTTGTGGATGATTTGGGGGTATGGCATGGTGCGAAATTTAGTACACAGCACTGTCACCTCTATCAGCAGCAACGGCTCTAATGCTGCTGCGCTTTGAATGGCAACGAGCTTAGACGGCAGATTGGAATACGTCATTTCATATTGATTCAGTTCTTTCAAAGAGTTCATTGACCGTAGTGGCTGGCGAGTGCTAGCATGTCAATCTCTCGTCAAGGCTGAAAAGGTATTTTCAATAGGCGGGACATCTGGAGAATGTTATGGCCAGACCAACAATCGAACAGCCTCCGTGAAGAGGTAGGTCAAGACAGTACGAGGAATATTGCGGCCTGCGCTGTCTAGGTGACCTCGGAGACCTCGAAGACAGGACACAACCACCGGCCTCAACTCGTCAGAAATGTAACAGCTGCTGTCCGGATTACCAGATATACGAAGAGATATGACCCAGTGGTAGCCCGTAATATCACGCCCTGCAGACCCGTACGACGGATGAATGCCATCTGGCAACATTCATCCTACTCTGCGCATCCATACGCAGTAAGTTCCTTCGTGATTCTTACATTGAGGCCTTGTCTGAAAAGATGACGAGATGCAACACCTGCGTACGGTGTTCTCAGGCACACCAGTGTCGGTACGACTCTCTCTCTCTCGACGCGTCAAGGTAATCTAAATTGTCCATTTTGTTTCTTGTTTTGGTGCAAACAAGACCATTTCACGACTCAAGATGCGTGATACCGAAAGACAGCAGGTCCATTTTGACTGTCGTCCTCTCATAATTATAGTTATTACAGGGTTTGCTTATCAAGATTGTGACGAGTTATGTTTGATCTGACAGTTATTGCGCACACTTCGACGGTCAGTGTTCAGTTGTTCTGGTAAACAGCGGGTTACGGATCCTTCATTCATTTGACTGTTATTTCCTTGGAGCGTTTCACTGCTGCTATAGGCGGAAGGAAGCGCGTTACCATGAGGTGTTTTTCGGATAGTGAAGGCCAGGTAGGTATTAGCGGGACGGGTCGTCCGCACATCTGGCGAGGGCAGTGCGGATCTTTCACTCAAAGCGGACCTCACGCTGGTGGTGGCTGTGGGTGCTGCCTAGCTCCACTGTCCGAAAGCTGGCAAGTGTCCACAGCAAGCAACTGGGGTCGCGCCCAGTGCCACGGGGGGGCCTTCCAAAACGTTTTATGCCGTGAGACGACTGTATTCAGACTCTCTCGCTATTTGGGGGCTGAATGGACGAACGTCTGGCTTCAGAGATCCATATCTGCTGACACTGCGAAAGTTTCGTATCCAAGTCAAAGCTGGACTCGCACAGTGAGGTGGTCATCAGGGTGTCACCCACGTTTTGGTTCTCACGCCAAGTGATTTTGTGCATGTGCAACAAGCGAGCAATTTGGTTGAAAACCGAATGGTGACGTCAGAAGATATGAGACACATACGAGTTTTTGGCGGCAAGTAACTCTATTGGCAGAGCGAATTCTGCCCGACTGCAGGAGGGAGAGATACCGGCGATATTTGCTTATACGATTGGCGTGGAAGTATGCCGCCGCCAGCTAGTGGTTGATATACTTTCATAGCGGCGTCCACATGGAATAACTTTGTAGCGCAAGGCGCACGGTGACGAGAGTTTTCTGGGTCCTCAGAGACGAGAAGCCGAGGCGGGGAGGCAGTGCCGACAGCGGAGTCCGACGTTCGTGACCGAGCACAGTGTGGGCCTTGTCGCAGATCTGCAGCTCATCACAGTCCAGAACACCAAGTGCACACGACAGCAACGGTCTGCAGTAAACATACTCGCAGCTCTGGCATTCAAGAAATTCTGCAGTTTTCCTATTTAGCGGCAGCAGCCATTCAGCTGATTTATCTCTGAAGCCGATAACTTTTGCATTCCAAAATCACTGTCTTGCACAGTAAAACCAGTCAGGCAGCGTTGCCAAAAAAGTCATCACAGTAGGTGACATCACGTATTCCAGTGTTGCATTCAAACAGGGGCCCTTTCCGTATCAGCACTGCCAACTGAGCACGTCAGTTCCGATTAATGTGATTCATTAAACTGAACTACTTATGACTAAACATTATATCTCACGTGTTTTCGTTAAATCTATTTCGTATACTGACACTTCTCTAATCTCAACATTAATAATTTCTTTATTCACTTAATTTTGGAATTCTAATTTCATTTGTGGGATACTAGTTGGGTCTCTTAGCTGAGTGGTCAGTGCGTCTGACTGCCATGAAGCGAGGCCTAGGTTAGATTTTCAGCCAGGTCGGAGATTTTCTACGTTCGATGATTGGGGGATGTGTTGTCTCATCACCATTTCATTATCATTGACGCGCTAGTCACCCATTGTGCCGTCAACTGAAAAGACTTGCAACTCGGTGGCCAAACTACCACAGGCGAAGACTCCTGGACATCATTGCCATACGATTATTTCATTTTTTGTGGGTATTTCACACGCTGTATATTCATTTATGTCTAAGTGCCACATAATATCCGCTATTTGGCTAAAATTTAATTAATTTGCGTTCTAGGAATCAATTGTGAATAGATTAATGTAGTGTTTCTTAAGAGTTGGTCTGTTTTGTTGTTGTTGTTGTTGTTGCGGTCTTCAGTCCTGATGGTTCAAATGGTTCAAATGGCTCTGAGCACTATGGGACTCAACTGCTGAGGTCATTAGTCCCCTAGAACTTAGAACTAGTTAAACCTAACTAACCTAAGGACATCACAAACATCCATGCCCGAGGCAGGATTCGAACCTGCGAACGTAGCGGTCACGCGGATCCAGACTGCAGCGCCTTTAACCGCACGGCCACTTCGGCCGGCTTCAGTCCTGAGACTGGTTTGATGCAGCTCTCCATGCTACTCTATCCTGTGCAAGCTCCTTCAACTCCCAGTACTTACTGCAACCTACGTCCTTCTGAATGTGCATAGTGTATTCACCTCTTGGTCTCCCTCTATGATTTTTACCCTCCACACTGCCCTCCAATGCTAAATTTGTGATCCCTTGATGCCTCATAACATGTCCTACCTACCGATCCCTTCTTCTTGTCAAGTTGTGCCACAAATTCCTCTTCTCCCCAATTCTATTCAATACCTCCTCATTAGTTACGTGATCTACCCATATAATCTTCAGCGTTCTTCTGTAGCACCACGTTTCGAAAGCTTCTATTCTCTTCTTGTCCAAACTATTTATTATCCATGTTTCACTTCCATACATGGCTACACTCCATACAAATACTTTCAGAAACGACTTCCTGACACTTAAATCTATACTCAATGTTAACAAATTACTCTTCTTCAGAAACGCTTTTCTTGCCATTGCCAATCTTCATTTTATATCCTCTCTACTTCGACCATCATCAGTTATTTTGCTCCCCAAATAGTAAAACTTCTTTACTACTTCAAGTGTCTCATTTCCTAATATAATTCCCTCAGCATCACCCGACTTAATTCGACTACATTCCACTATCCTCGTTTTGCTTTTATTGATGTTCATGTTAAATCCTCCTTTCAAGACACTGTCCATTCCATTCAACTGCTCTTCCAAGCTCTTTGCCGTCTCTGACAGAATTACAATGTCATCGGCGAACCTCAAAGTTTTTATTTCTTCTCCATGGATTTTAATACCTACTCCGAATTTTTCATTTGTTTCCTTTACTGCTTGCTCAATATACAGATTGAATAACATCGGGGATAGGCTACAACCCTGTCTCACTCCCTTCCAACCACTGCTTCCCTTTCATGTCCCTCGACTCTTATAACTGCCATCTGGTTTCTATACAAATTGTAAATAGCCTTTCGCTCCCTGTATTTTACCCCTACCACCTTTAGAATTTGAAAGAGAGTATTCCAGTCAACATTGTCAAATGCTTTCTCTAAGTCTACAAATGCTAGAAACGTAGGTTTGCCTTTCCTTAATCTTCTTTCTAAGATAAGTCGTAAGGTCAGTATTGTCTCACGTGTTCCAACATTTCTAAGGAATCCAAACTGATCTTCCCCGAGGTTGGCTTCTACTAGTTTCTCCATTCGTCTGCAAAGAATTCGCGTTAGTATTTTGCAGCTGTGGCTTGTTAAAATCATTGTTCGGTAATTTTCACATCTGTCAACACCTGCTTTCTTTGGGATTCGAATTATTATATTCTTCTTGAAGTCTGAGGGTATTTCGCCTGTCTCATACATCTTGCTCACCAGATGGTAGAGAGTTTTGTCAGGACTGGCTCTCCTAAGGCCGTCAGTAGTTCTAATGGAATGTTGTCTACTCCCGGGGCCGGGTTTCGACTCAGGTCTTTCAGTGCTCTGTCAAACTCTTCACGCAGTATTGTATCTCCCATTTCGTCTTTATCTACATTCTCTTCCATTTCCAGAATATTGTCCTCAAGTACGTCGCCCTTGTATAGACCCTCTATATACTCCTTCCACCTTTCTGCTTTCCCTTCTTTGCTTAGAACTGGGTTTCCATCTGAGCTCTTGATATTCATACAAGTGGTTCTCTTTTCTCCAAAGGTCTCTTTAATTTTCCTGTAGGCAGTATCTATCTCACCCCTAGTGAGATAAGCCTCTACATCCTTACATTTGTCCTGTAGCCATTCCTGCTTAGCCATTTTGCACTTCCTGTCGATCTCATTATTGAGACGTTTGTATTCCTTTTCGCCTGCTTCATTTACTGCATTTTTATATTTTCTCCTTTCATCAATAAAATTCAATATTTCTTCAGTTACCCAAGGATTTCTACTAGCCCTCGTGTGTTTACCTACTTGATCCTCTGCTGCCTTCACTACTTCATCCCTCAGAGCTACCCATTCTTCTTCTACTGTATTTCTTTCCCCCATTTGTGACAATTGTTCCCTTATGCACTCCCTTAAACTCTGTACAACCTCTGGTTTAATCAGTTTGTCCAGATCCCATCTCCTTAAATTCCCACCTTTTTGCAGTTTCTTCAGTTAGGATAGAGTAGCATGGAGAGCTGCATCAAACCAGTCTCAGGACTGAAGACCACAACAACAAAAATCTACAGATCATAAGCAATAGATTGTGGTCAGAGTCCACATCTGCCCCTGGAATTGTCTTACAAAAAAAAAAAAAAAAAAAAAAGAAAAATTGTTTAAATGGCTCTGAGAACTATCGGACTTAACTTCTAAGGTCATCAGTCCCCTAGAACTTAGAACTACTTAAACCTAACTAACCTAAGGACATCACACACATCCATGCCCGAGGCACGATCCGAATCTGCGACCGTAGCGGTCGCGCGGTTCCAGACTGTAGCGCCTAGAACCGCTCGGCCACTCTGGCCGGCAATTGTCTTACAATTTAATACCTGGTTCCTAAATCTCTGTCTTAGCACTGTATAATCTATCTGATACATTCTAGTATTTCCCGGATTCTTCCACGTGTACAACGTTCTTTTATAATTCTTGAACAAAGTGTTAGCTATGATTAAGTTATGCTGTGTGCAAAATTCTACCAGATGGCTTCCTCTTTCATTTCTTTCCCCCAATCCATATTCACCTACTATGTTTCCTTCTCTTCCTTTTCCTACTCTCGAATTCCTGTCACCCATGACTATTAAATTTTCATCTCCCTTCACTACCTTAATAATTTCTTTTATCTCATCACACATTTCATCAATTTCTTCATCATCTGCAGAGCTAGTTGGGATAGTCGGTCTGTATCAGAGTGAAACACCGATCCAGCGGTAAATGTTTGGTAGATCCAACACTGCCACAACCACCGGCATTTCGCAATGTGGCTGTACTGCTGTGCATAGTCGAGCGAACAATATGTCCATCTTCTCGGACACTAGTTGTGTGGGCCGCTGAGAACCTGCATGGCGTTGAGTGTGGTCCTCTTATACTCAACGATATTCGCATGTCAGTCGTGGGTCCCAAAAAACGTGAGACGCAGAACCTCGGAATGATAAACCACTGTCTCGATAAGCCACGATCCGACCGCTGTCGAGATGCGACGTGTGCTGGTAGACATTTCTCGTTCTTACACGAAACAAACCTAACCTAACACTATCTTGTTACAAGCAACCGACAGCCAAACCCGATTTTAAAGCGGGCAGTCCGCTGCGTAATCTTTCCCTGTAAACATAATGTGTACAGCATTACTCCAACCTACATTCTACAGTTGCGCTGAAGTGTCCATATCCAGTCACTCAGTATAAACATGCCAATGTGACGTACACTATTTGGTCAGCCCCACCCCTCTGCAATGCTGAAGTGACCACTAGACGTCACGAAACGCGGACACACCAGTATAAATGGGGGAGGGGTGTATTGCGTTGTCACAAAAGAAGCAACGATAGCGGAATGGGTCTGTCAGGAGAAAAAAAATGTTTCAAATGGCTCTGAGCACTATGGGACTTAAAATCTGAGGTCATCAGTCCCCTAAAACTTAGAACTACTTAAACCTAACTAACCTAAGGACATCACATGCATCCGTGCCCGAGACAGGATTAGGACCTGCGACCGTAGCGGTCGCGCGATTCCAGACTGATGTGCCTAGAACCGCTCCGCCACGGCGGCCGGCTCGGTCAGGAGAGCTCAGTGACTTCGAACAACGAGTAGTTATTAGATGTCAATTGAGGGACATTTCAACCCTACTAATGATGCTCAAGTCGACTTTTTGGTGATGTGATTGTGAAGTAGAAATGCGAAGGAACGACCACAAGTAAACGAAGATGATGTAAAAAGTCGCATTAAGGCAAATGGTGGAGCAGTTCCTCATAAGCCACACTTTTGTGGAGTCAGAGTTAAGCGACGCTTGAAGTGGCGTATCGAGTGATACCACAGGACAGTGAACGACTGGACACGAGTTGTTTGGAGCGGTGGGTAACGCTGTGGCAGTCCAATGGAATCCATCATGTGTAGTGCCAAGAGTGAAATATGATGGATGTGGTGCTGCGATATGGAGGGTATGTTTCGTGTTTTATGTGTGGTCCCTTATTGCGTTTATTGAAACGGTAAATTTGGATGAACGTGAACACATTTTGTACCGCGTACTGCAGAGGAACAATTCTGAGACGATGATTGTTTCAGCATGTTGGTACACCTTGTCATAAGGCAGCATCTGTAAGGCAAAGGGTTGAGGACAATAACATTCCTGAAATAGACTGACCTGTCCAAAGTCTCGACCAGAACCTAATGGAACACCTTTGTGGTGAGTCAGAAAGTCGAATTAGGTCCGTATTCCGGCGTACAACACCTAGTTCCTGCTGTTGAGGAAGAATGGTTCATTCCCAAGCATTAGCAACTTCATCTCAGTTAATACTAGGCAGAAACCCAAACTACATTTGGATCGCACTTCCTTGACTCTTGCGCAGAAACACGTGCAGTATACTGCTGCATCCATTTTCGATCACCTACCACAAGAATTCAAAAATCTTAGCACTATTTATTTTTATTTAAACGCACGGTGATTTTATACAATATACAGTTGATATAAGACAAGTGATTTTATACAATATGCATATGATATAAGACAAGATTAAACCTTAAATTCCGTGTTTTTCAAACAATTAATTAAGCTGGGTGTGAGAGTGAACAAGTCGTCGGGAATTCCCGGGTATGAATGAAGTGGACTGCGTTGGACTAAATGTTCAATTGTCTGCTCTTCTCGATTACATTCACACATTGGTGAACTGATCCAGCCCCAATTGTACCTGAAGCAGCTACAGCAACCATATCCAGTCCTTAACCTGTTGAGGCGGCACCAGAGGTTCCCCGGTAGTTCAAAACCTTTTGGCTTCTTTGTGGAATCAAGGTGATGGGCTCTTGTTCTCAGTGTTTTTGTTGCCCATTCATCCTTCCAGCTTTCATTTAGATCAAAACCATCCGCGATGAGTTGTCCTGCAGTAACACTTCCTGGTCTTCTTTATCGCATTCGTAGCTCTGGCGGAGGACAGAATTCCTGGTGCAGTGGTAGAGAGGGTGATGCAGCGATTTTCTTGGCCTCCATCAGTAGAGCTTGTTTCCGCCTTAAGTGAGGTGGAGGGATGTGGCTCAATACAGGTAACCAGTGGCATGGGGTTGATTTGATAGAACCAGCACTGTGTCGTTTAGTTTTGTGTCTACCTTCTTCACATGTACACTTTCCAGCCAGACAGGTGGACAGTAGTCGGGAGAAGAGTACACAAGACTGATGCCAGTTAAACGCAGACAGTCAGCAGAGGTTCCCCAGGTGGTACCACTGAGCTTATGTAGTATGTTGTTCCTTGCCGCAACTTGATGAGAAAGCTTGGTGATGTGCTCTTTGTAGCTCAAGGTATTATCTAGAGTGATTCCGAGATATTTTGGGAAAGGATTATACCTCAACGTTCATCCACTGAGCAGAACTCTTGGTTTGTAGTTCGCAGCACGATTCGCTAGATGGAAACAAGAGACTTCAGTTTTTGATGTGCTTGGGATCAATCTCCAGATCTTAAGGAAAGTTGACTTCTTCTCCAGATCTTCCGTAAGAATTCGTTCACCATCTTCGAAATTACTGCTCTGTGCTACCAGTGGGATGTCATCAGCATAGATGAATTTAGTTGATGTTGTGGTTGGTAAACGTATAAATTGAATAGTGATAGAGCTAAAACAGATCCCTGTGGTAGTCCATTATTTAGTTACAGTTTGTGGCTTTTAGAGATGCCTAGAAACACTTCAAATTGCCTTTCACTAAGCATGCTGGATATTATTTCCACAATTTCTCGACTTGGTACGACTTGCAGTAGCTTGTAGATCAGTCCCTGCCGTCAGACAGTGTCATACGCGGCTGTCAGGTCGTTGACGACAGCTGTCGATTTCAGATGGCCATGAAAACCTGCTTCAATGTGGGTAGTTAGGGCAAGAACTTGATCGGTGCAGCTGCGTCCTTGTCTGAAGCCAGCTTGTTCAGGAGGGGTAGCAGCCTCGACGAACGGTGCTATTCTGGTTAGGAGGACTCGTTCCAAAAGTTTGAATGTGCCGCTGAGCAGTGCTATAGGGCAGTAGCTTTCAGGGCTTCATTTTATCTGTTACTACTTTTATGTCGTAATTTCATGCCGCACAGGATTAGCCGAACAGCCAGCACGGTAACTCAGCGTGTTCGGTCAGAGGGTTAGCTGCTCCCTGTAATAAAAAAAAACTGAATTAATGCATCAACAACGAACTGAAACGGGTGTCTTGCGACGTCCGCGCCGAGCAGATACAACGAACAAAAACGAACAAAATGAGATTTAAAATAAAAAAAACGGTCTAAGGCGCTGCAGTCATGGACTGTGCGGCTGGTTCCGGCGGAGGTTCGAGTCCTCCCTCGGGCATGGGTGTGTGTGTTTGTTCTTAGGATAATTTAGATTAAGTAGTGTCTAAGCTTAGGGACTGATGACCTTAGCAGTTAAGTCCCACAAGATTTCACACACATATTTTTTTTTTTTTTAATTTCATGCACTGAGACGTTCTATGACCTTGGATATTTACTCCTCAATTTGGTCCTACGGAACTAGACGTGTAAAGGAAATTTTTAAAAAAATGGGCTGCCATCCCTTCACAGACTTTCAGACATCTCTTTGAAAGAGTTCCGAGCAGAGTTCAAGCAATCATAAAGGCGAAGGGTGAGCACACCAGATGTTAATGCGGACTAACAAATGTCCGGATACTTTTGATCGAATAGCGTACGAGATGAGTGAAAAAAAATGAAGAGCCTGACAACACTTGGAGCGATCTGCCAACGCTGTGTTGTTCTACTTGTGTAGATCGGTGCGTTCGTTCCTTCCAGATGGTCAGTCCGAGTTTCAGCTCCGTACAGCCATCACTTAATTTTTGAGCGGGCCATCAGTGATGTTGTGTTTTTGTTGTGTGTTACGAAAAAGGAACAGCAGAATTCAGAACAACAGAATTATGACATCAAGTTTTGTGTTAAACTTGGGGAGTCGGCATGAGTGACCTCTGAAAAGTTGAAATAGGCCTATGAGGAACATTCTTTATCAAGAGTACACGGTTTTGGCTGAGACAAGTCATTTTTGTAAGGCCGAGAACACATTGAAGATGCACATCGCTCAGGGAGACGTTCACCTTCAAAAACCGACAAAAACGTCTAACGTGTACGTGCCCTTGTGAGATCAGAGCGACGTTTAACAATAAGGGTGATCGGTGACCTGTTAAACACTTCCACCTTTAGTGAAATCTTGACCCAAGTTTTGCACGTCCGAAAGGTTTGTGTCAAAATGGTGCCAAAAAACCTCAAAACTGAGTAGAAGGACCATCAAAAAAACGTGTGCCTTGATCTCCATGAGAAGATTGCCAATGACCACGAATCGTTCAGTCGTGTGATCACAGGTGATAAATACTGGATTTTTGAGTAGGGAGAAGTGAGGATTGGCCCAGTGAGATATTTCCTCTACTGAAAAAGTCTCGAGCAAGCAAATCAAAATAACGCTGAATTGCTTTTGTGACAGTAGCGATATCGTGCTTAAAGAATTTGTTCTACCACTACGAGTTGTCACCCAAGTGTTTTCCAAAGATGTCCTCGAAAGGCTCAGGGAAAGGGTAAATCGACTGAGATGTAAGACTCCAGACAAATGGGTGGTGCATCATGACAACTCCCCATGTCACACGGCGACTTCTATCATGGAATTTTTGAGCCCAAAAGGCATTCCTGTTATTCCACAACCCCCTCCCCTTTCACCTGTTGTGAATTATTTGACTTTTCTCTTTTCCCGAAATTGAAAAATGTCTCAAAAGGACGTCATTTTGGGACTGTAGAGAACATTCAAAAGAAGTGAGGAACGTGTTAAAGACACTACCAGATGAAGCGTTTCAGCTCTGCTACCAAGACTGCGAACGACTCCGCCGCTGTATACACTACTGACCATTAAAATTGCTACACCACGAAAATGACGTGCTCCAGACGCGAAACTTAACCAACAGGAAAAAGATGTTGTGATATGCAAATTATTAGCTTTTCAGAGCATTCACACAAGGCTGGCGACGGTGGCGACGCCTACAACGTGATGACATGAGGAAAGTTTTCAACCGATTTCTCATACACAAAGTGCAATTGACCGGCGTTGCCTGGTGAAACGATGTTGTGATACATCGTGTAAGGAGGAGAAATGCATACCATCACGTTTCCGACTTTGATAAAGGTCGGACTGTAGCCTATCGCGATTGCGGTTTATCGTATCGCGACATTGCTGCTCGCGTTCGTCGAGATCCAATGACTGTTAGCCGAGTATGGAATCGGTGGGTTCAGGAGGGTAATACGGAACGCCGTGCTGGATCCCAACGGCCTCGTATCACTAGCAGTCGAGATGACAGGCATTTTATCCGCATGGCTGTAACGGATCGTGCACCCACGTCTCGATCCCTGAGTCAACAGATGGGGACGTTTGCAAGACAACAACCATCTGCACGAACAGTTCGACGACTTTTGCAGCAGCATGGACTATCAGCTCGGAGACCATGGCTGCGGTTACCGTTGACGCTGCATTACAGACAGGAGCGCCTCAGCGACGAACCTGGGTGCATGAATGGCAAAACGTCATTTTTTCGGATGAATCCAGGTTCTGTTTACAGCATCATGATGGTCGCATCCGTGTTTGGCGACATCGCGGTGAACGCACATTGGAATCGTGTATTCGTCATCGCCATACTGGCGTATCACCCGGCGTGATCGTATGGGGTGCCATTGGTTACATGTCTCGGTCACCACTTGTTCGCATTGACGGCACTTTGAACAGTGGACGTTATATTTCAGGTGTGTTATGACCCGTGGCTCTACCCTTCATTCGATCCCTGCGAAACCCTACATTTCAGCGGGATAATGCACGACCGCGTGTTGCTGGTCCTGTACGGGCCTTTCTGGATACAGAAAATGTTCGACTGCTGTCCTGGCCAGCACATTCTGCAGATCTCTCACCAATGTGAAAATGTCTGGTCAATGGTGGCCGAGCATCTGGCTCGTCACAATACGCCAGTCACTACTCATGATGAACTATGGTACCGTGTGGAAGCTGCATGGGCAGCTGTACCTGTACACGCCATCCAAGTTCTGTTTGACTCAATGCCCAAGCGTATCAAGGTGGTTATTACGGTCAGAGGTGGTTGTTCTTGGTGCTGATTTCTCAGGGTCTATGCACCCAAATTGCGTGAAAATGTAATCACATGTCAGTTCTTGTATAATATATTTGTCCAATGAATACCCGTTTATCACCTGCAATTCTACTTGGTGTAGCAATTTTAATGGCCACTAGTGTAGCTGCCGAAAGAAACTAGTTTGAAGAGGGAGAATATTGTTGTTTGGAAAAGAGAAAATATTTGGTGGACAAAAAAGATCAGTCTCATTTGTTGTTTGAAAAAGTAAAAAGTTTTGTTAGATAATAAACACTCTCATTACTTTTGTCACAGACCTCGCATGCAGCATGGCACCTTCATGGTACTGTGTTTTCTGATTGCACCAGTGCAGAGTGTGATAGTGTGTGACTTGTGCGTGAAACAACATGTAATAGATTTTCAGGAGGACAGGCATTGATGAAATATAGTAAACAAGCAAATTTAGGAAACCATCGTGATAGAGTTAGATAAGAGCATTTTGAGTTAATCTCATAAAGCAGGAACCACAACATTCAGAGCGAATGAAATAGGAAATTGACACAGACTCTGTCAATGTGCGTCACTGTGGCCGTTAAGAAAGCAAACAGAAACAAGTTCGGCTGAAAGACATCGTGAGTCGGGTAGATAAAGGAGGTGGAACTGTCAGTGTGGCCGGGAGGCAGGGCCGCGGAGCGCCGATCAGGGACGCTAATGACAGCGGAGGCGCGGCGTTTGTGCGCGGATCGCGGCCACACAGGGCGCGCCTCAATGGCAGCCAATCAGCGCGCGCCGCGGGGGCGGCCGCCGTTCCCACACCTGCCGCCGGCCCCAGGCTGGACGCCGATGACGGGGCCGGCGAGCTGCCAGCCGGACCGCCGGCTTCCCCCGAGCTGACGGCACGAGCACTGCAGCTACTGACAGGCAAGTGCCACCGGGTAATGAGTAGCCCGATTATATAGCATCCCAAGCTTGTAACCAACTAAATGTCCCCCATAAGCAAACTAGGTGCTGTACCTAGCCCATTTCTTGAAGTCCCGTCCTGTTTAGACATACGAGAGCTGACCAATAAATAATGTCCCTTTTTTCTCAGAGCTCCAAAGCGCTCAGAGCGCCAAAGAAACTGGTATAGGCATCCGTATTCAAATACAGAGATATGTAAACAGGCAGAATACGGCGCTGCGGTCGCAACGCCTCTATAAGACAACAAGTGTCTGGCGCAGTTGTTAGATCGGTTACTGCTGCTACAATGGCAGGTTATCAAGATTTAAGTGAGTTTGAACGGGGTGTTATAGTCGGCGCACGAGCGATGGGACACAGCATCTCCGAGGTAACCATGAAGTGGGGGATTTTTCCGTATGAGCACTTCATGACTGTACCGTAAATATCAGGAATTCGGTAAAACCACAGATCTCCGACATCGCTGCAACCGGAACAGATTTTGCAAGAACGGAACCAACGACGACTGAAGAGAATCGTTCGGCGTGACAGAAGTCCAAATCCTCGGCATATTGCTGCAGATTTCAGTGTTGGGCCACAACAAGTGTCAACGTGCGAACCATTCAACGAAACTTCCAGCATTGCAGCGCGTCAGCAATCGTAAGTAACGAAATAATTATAAAAATCCGCCTCGATTGCACAAAGTACCTGGTCTTTACCTAGATTTCAGCGTGGGTAACCACGCCTTCTTCAGAACAATTTTATAAAACAGCTTGCCTAAATGGGCATAGTCAAAGGCTAAAATAAACACCTACAGGTGCAAGACCCCATAATTTTTTTTCACAAATACACGGTACATATGTACCAAGTCAATAATATTACTTATCTCTGTGTGTGCTGCATCGCCCCAGCCAACGTACAATGGACACAGGCTCTCCACCGACCTGACTTGGTATACGAGGTGTGGCTAGAAAAAAACCGGACTAGTACTGGTGAAACAATAAAACGAATGCAATAAGGCTGAAAGTCGCGTGGCCTGTCACGTGACTCTCGTTCCGCCTACTGCTCGAGTTTCATCTGGCTCCTGCACTCAGTCTGCCCGTGGCGTCTGTTTTAAGTAGTTGACGTTTTGTCTGTGCGTCGGAAAATGTTGAGTGTACAGAAAGAACAGCGTGTTAACATCAAATTTTGTTTCAAACTAGGAAAATCTGCAAGTGAAACGTTTGTAATGTTACAACAAGTGTACGGCGATGATTGTTTATCGCGAACACAAGTGTTTGAGTGGTTTACACGATTTAAAGGTGGCCGCGAAGACACCAGTGATGACACTCGCACTGGCAGACCATTGTCAGCAGAAACTGATGCAAACATTGAAAAAATCGGTAAACTTGTTCGACAAGATAGCCGTTTAACAATCAGAGCAGTGTCTGAGTTAACAGGAGTTGACAAGGAAAGTGTTAGGCAGATTCTTCATGAAAGTTTCAACATGAACAAGGTGTGTTCAAAAATGGTTCCAAAGTGTCTCACAATTGAACAGAAGGAACGCCGAAGAATGATTTGTTCTGACATCCTGGAAAACATTGAAAGTGATCCCACCTTCTTACAAAATGTTATTACTTGCGATGAATCGTGGTTTTTTACTTACGATCCCGAAACTAAACGCCAATCGATGCATTGGAAAACTCCTCGTTCTCCACGACAAAAAAAGCACGAATGTCAAAATCGAAATTCAAGGCAATGATGATTGTTTTTTTTGACATCAAAGGGATTGTGCACATTGATTGGGTACCAGAGGGACAAACAGTGAATCAGCATTACTACATTAGCATCCTGGCTACCCTACGTGAGCGAGTACGGAGAAAACGGAACGATTTGTGGAGAAAAAAGTCATGGATCCTTCACCAAGACAATGCCCCAGCTCACAGTGCGTTGTCAGTGAAGACGTTTTTGGCAAAACACAACATTCCCATCTTAGATCATCCACCCTACTCACCTGATTTGGCCCCCTGTGACTTTTTTCTTTTCCCTAAAGTCAAGTCAGCTTTGAAAGGAACTAGATTTGAGACTGTTGAAGCAGTAAAAGAAAAAGCGACGGAAGTAATGTATGGACTTACCGAAAATGATCTGCAGCATTGCTATGAACAGTGGAAAATTCGTATGGAGTGGTGTAGAGACCGAGGAGGAGAGTACATTGAAGGAGATAACATGAAATTGTAAATAATTGTAAATAAATGTTTTTTCCAGCATCAGTCCGGTTTTTTTCTAGCCGCACCTCGTTTATGTACCGTGTATTTGTAAAAAAAATTTATGGTGTCTTGCCCCTGTAGGTGTTTATTTTAGCCTTTGACTATGCCCATTTAGGCAAGCTCTTTTCTAAAATTGTTCTGAAGAAGGTGTGGTTACCCACGCTGAACCCTAGGTAAACACCAGATACTTTGTGCAATCGAGGCGGATTTTCATAACTATTTCATTCAACGAAACCTCATCGTACTCTTGATGACTCCACGACGCAAAGCATGTCATCAGAGGACTGTTGAAGCTGGTGGAGGCTCTGTAATGATGTGGGGCGTGTGCAGTTGGAGTGATACTGGATCCCTGAAACGTCTAGATACGTCTCTGACAGGCAACACATACGTAAGCATCGTATCTGATCACCTGCATCCATTCATGTCCATTGTGCATTCCGACGGACTTGGGCAATTCCATCAGGACAATGCGACACCCCACACGGCCAGAAATGCTACAGAGTGGCTCTAGGGACACTCATCTGAGTTTAAACACTTCCGCTCGCTAACAAACTGCCCAGGCATGAACGTTTTTGAGCACATCTCGGATGCCTTGCAACGTGCTGCTCAGAAGAGATCTCCGTCCCCAGGTACTCTTACAGATTTATGGACAGCCCTGCAGAATTCATGGCGTAGTTCACTCCAGCACTATTTCAGACATTAATCGAGTTCGTCCCACGTCGTGTTGTGGCACTTCTGCGTGCTCACAGGGGCCCTACACGATGTTAGGCAGGTGTACCATCTTCTTTGGCTCTTCAGCCCAGAGACTGGTTAGATGCAGCTCTCCATGCTACTCTATCCTGTGCAAGCTTCTTCATCTCCAATTACCTACTGCCACCTACATCATTCTGAATCTGTTTAGGGTATTCATCCCTTGGTCTCCCTCTACGATTTTTACCCTCCACGCTGCCCTCTAACACTAAATTGGTGATCCCTTTATACCGTAGAACATGTCCTACCAACCGATCCCTTCTTCTAGTCAAGTTGTGCCAAAGATTTCTCTGCTCCCAAATTCTATTCAGTACGTCCTCATTAGTTACGTGATCTACCCATATAATCTTCAGCATTCTTCTGTAGCACCACATTTCGAAAGCTTTTGTTATCTTCTTGTCTAAACTGTTTATCGTCCACGTGTCACTTCCATACACTGCTACACTCAATACAAATACTTTCAGAAACGACTTTCTGACACTAAAATCTATACTCGATGTTAACAAATTTTTCTTCTTCAGAACGCTTTCCTTTCCATTGCCAGTCTACATTTCATGTCCTCTCTGCTTCGACCATCATCAGCTATTTTGCTCCCAAGATAGCAAAACTCGTTTACTACTTTAAGTGTCTCATTTCCTAATCCAATTCACTCACCATCAACTGATTTAATTCGACTACATTCTATTATCCTCGTTTTGTTTTTGTTGATGTTCATCTTATATCCTCCATTCAAGACACTGTCTATTCCGTTCAACTGCTCTTCCTGGTCCTTTGCTGTCTATGACGGAATTACAGTGTCATCAGCAAACCTCAAAGTTTTTATTTCTTCTCCATTGATTTTAATTCCTATTCCGAATTTTTCTTTTGTTGCCTTTACTGCTTACTCAATACACAGATTGAGTAACATCGGGGAGAGGCTACAACCCTTTCTCACTCCCTTCCCAACCACTGCTTCCCTTTCCTGCCACTTGACTCTTATAACTGCCATCTGTTTTCTGTAGAAATTGTAAATAGTCTTTCATTTGCTGTATTTGCTGTATTTTGAAAGAGAGTATTCCAGTCAACATTGTCAAAAGTTTTCTTGAAGGCTACAAATGCTAGAAACGTAGGTTTGCCTTTCCTTAATTATCTTCTAAGATAAGTTGTAGGGTCAGTATTGCTTCGCGTTTTCCAACATTTCTACAGAATCCCCGAGTTCGGCTTCTACCAGTTTTTCCATTCGTCTGTAAAGAATTCGTGTTAGTATTTTGTAGCCGTGACTTATTAAACTGTTAGTTCGGTAATTTACAAACATATCAACACCTGCTTTCTTTGGGACTGGAGCGGGCCTGAATGGCCGTACGGTTCTAGGCGCTACAGTCTGGAACCGAGCGACCGCTACGGTCGCAGGTTCGAATCCTGCCTCGGGCATTGATGTGTGTGATGTCCTTAGGTTAGTTAGGTTTAATTAGTTCTAAGTTCTAGGCGACTGATGACCTCAGAAGTTAAGTCGCATAGTGCTCAGAGTCATTTGAACCATTATTTGGGGGGGATTGGAATTATTATATTCTTCTTAAAGTCTGATGGTATTCCGCCTGTCTTATCCATCTTGCTCACCAGATGGTAGAGTCTTGTCAGGGCTGGCTCTCCCAAGGCAATCAAAAGTTCTTATGGAGTGTTGTCTGCTCCTGGGGCCTTGTTTCAACGTAGGTCTTTCAGTGCTCTGTCAAACTCTTCACGCACTATCATATCTCCCATTTCATCTTCATCTACGTCCTCTTCCATTCTATAATATTGTCCTCAAGTACATCGCCAATGTATAGACCCATGAAATTTCCGAATGAACAGACACCATCAGCGACCATGCAGCTCGTTAGAATGAAATTAAATTACAATGAAATCAATACCCTTAGCTGCATACAGGCGTTGATATAAGTTGAAAATATGTACCCCGACCGGGATCTCCTGCTTATACCGCAGACGCTCTATCGATCTGAGCCACCGAGGACTTATCCGAAAGAAAAGATACCATATTCGTATATATATATGTTTAAGGCTCACCGGCCATTTGACCATCTTCTTCTGTGTGGATGCACAAACAGTGTCCGATCTCTCTGTCTGGCTGACTCACGCTTCCGCAGCTGTGGTCGTGGGCCGCGTTTACGTCAGTAGTTGTCTCCGGTCGTCGGAGCATTGGCGCCGTACCGTGCCACCAGTGCGCTGCGTGTGGGCGTCCGGAAGGTGTGTGTGTGGGATGTAAGAGTGATTTTAGTGATATGAGTCATCTAGCCATTAATGGGCCGTGTTTCACAATACATCGCAGTGGTATTTGTTGTTGTTACTATTCTATCACACGCTAGATCATTTCCTGCCTCCTTCTGAATGTAGCCGAAGCAACCAGTCAACTTAGGAATTCCACAGTACTTAAAAAAAAGGTACACTTAGCAGCCCTGTAGTTTTCGAGAACTCTACAACGGCACGGTATAAATTCACGTCGACAATTGAAATTCCAACTATCATTTCATACATCACCGCTTCCAATCGCGATAATGATAACATTTTATTATCATTGAATACAATTTCTCGTCAAAAGCATAACACTGTTCTTTATGCACGTAAACTACTGTACAGTATTGGTCTTTTTCATTTTGTTATCATTTAATGAAATTTCTCGTCAAAAGCATAACACTGTTGTTTATGCACGCAAACTACTGTACAGTATTGGTCTTAGTTTTATAAACTGTGTGAAGCAAATTGTTTAATTTATAACACTGTTGTTTATGCACGCAAACTACTGTACAGTATTGGTCTTAGTTTTATAAACTGTGTGAAGCAAATTGTTTAATTTCCTATATTAATGATTTAATTAATATTTTCTGTGGCACATCTTCTGAAGCACCATTTGCGATGTCTTCAAGATGTGATGTCCCAAACCAGATTTAATAATTCCTCAAGCAGTTCATGAAATGCACTGCAAGAAATTTGCGCCAGGAGGGCTGGGGCAGTTTAGGGTGTATGGTGGAATGAAATATCTCATTCTAATTCCTATGTCATCAAGCAAACTACAGCTGTCTCTCTTTGTATGCAACGATCTTTTTTTTTAAGTGTATTTCGAGTCAGCCTGCTACTAGTTTTGTGACATCTTCAATTTGTGCTCCTGAAGCAGCTACCGCGTCCACCTTATATATCCCTTACATCACGATCATGTGACCGGAAATTATTTTTTTTTTCTATTTTTTTCGGCCTACTAGGAACCACGGGGCTTGTCTTAACTCTCAGCTATGGTCTTCTGCTTTTTGTTGGCCCAGTATGCCTTCGTCTTCTGGCTGTATGCCTGCTTTCTCTCATCTGTCCACTTAGGTCTGCTGGTGCCTGTACACTTGTTGCTTGTGAGACACAGTGGGAAGTCTCCCTGCAGGATGGCCTGTCGATACTGAGTTCGGTTCTCCATTGTCATTAATGGAATCTGCAGTTCTTCTAAGTCTGATTTAACAGAGGTGATCTGCTTGACTTTGGACACCTTTCTCCTACCTGTCACTGTGAGGATCTTGTTGGTCAGCGTAGAGTGATTCAGGCGGGTCATGTACCCATAGAAGTTCAGTCCCCTTTTCTCATATATGTGACTATGTCTTCCTGATGTTCGTAGAGCTCGTTATTGTGCCTGATTCTGTAGGTACCGTCTTCTTCTCTTATGGGTCCTAGTATTCTCCTCAGGATCTTCCTCTCTTTAAGTTCTGGTTTCCTGGGTGGGCACTTTCGATTCATCAAGACGCATTCAGAGGCATAGAGTGCAGAGGGTTTAACTGTCGAGTTGTAGTGCTTCAGCTTTATGTTCTTGGATAGGTACTTGGAGGTATAGATGTTATTACAGGAATGATAGCCCCTCTCTAACTTGGTGCAACTGGCGTCTAAGGTCAAGGTTTCGCTCTCGCTTGCTAAGATCCAGTCCCCCTGATACTTGACTGTAGGAACTTTATAGATAGTATTGTTTCCTAGTGGGATTGTAGAAGAAGCCTGCTTGATATTGGTGATGAACTCAGTCTTCTGTATGTTGACCCTCAAGCCGGTTTTTGCCGCAATACTGTATAGGCTCTGTAGTTGATTAGTAGCCTCCTCCATGCTGTTGTACAATAGGGTGAGATCATCAGCAAAGGCTAGACAGGATACATTGAGATTGTCTTTCTTGTACCCGAGCGTAAGTCCTGCTTTTGGTGAGAATGTGGAAGTCCATTCTTTGACGATTTTCTCCAGAACACAGTTGAAGAGGATGCAAGAGAGGCCATCCCCCTGCCTGACTCTGATCTGGATGGGAAAGCTCGTGGAGAGTTCACCCCTCGACTTGACTTGGAGGTGGTGTTCTTCAGGGTAACTTGGACCACTCGGGTAGTCTTCCCACTGAGGCCTAGTCCCCACAGGGTAGAGAAGAGGATCTGTCGATCTCTTAAGTCATATACCTTTTGGAAGTCTACCATAATGGCTACCCAGGGGTGTCCCCCTCGGCTCCTATATGAGAGGATGGTCTTGAGGTTTTGAATCTCTTGTGTGCAGGACCTACTTGCACAGAAACCAGCCTGGTATTCACCTAGTTGGGAGTCTAGCTGTTTGGTGACTATTTTGCTGGTCTTTAGACAAGATCTTATAGATTATAAGCAACAAGGAGATGCCCCTGTAGTTGTTAAGGTCGATCTTACTTCCTTTCTTGTGCAGTGGATGGACCACAGCTGAGGTCCATCCCTCTGGCAAGACATCTGTTCTCCAAATGTCTTGAATGATCTGGGTGATACTCTGTAGGGACTGGTCATCTGCGTGCTTCCACATTTCTGCAACTATACCATCTTCACCTGGGGCCTTGTTGTTCTTAAGGTCTTTGATGAGCTTCTCTATTTCTTCCCTGTTGGGTAGCATAGTGTCCTGGATCCTGACAGCGGGCTCGGGGATAGCAAGTCCCTCTTTCGGTTGTTCTATATTCATGAGTTTCTGAAAGTATTTTGCAAAAGTTTTTGTGCAGTCGTTTATATAACACGTTGGTGCTATTGTTGTTGTAGATGGTTTCGAGGATCAGAATCGATAAACGTTACTTCTTTTCTCTTCATTAAGAATTTCGTATTGTTTCAATATCTGTATCCAATTTTTTTTCAGTTCCATAGTACTGTGCATAGGTAACCAAATTTCATCGTGTATGTAATATGGTGCATATTCCTTCTTGTTGTAGATGATTTCCTGACAGACGAAGAAGGGGAACAGGGAGGGGTATGTGCTGGAGATATGCAGGAACCATTGCAGATCTCATGTGAGTGCATATTCTAAAAACATACTTTTGTTTCCCGTAGTTTTTGTGTGCATATATTTTTTATTATTAGATCTTTATGTTGCAGGTGATATCAGTGAGATGAATCGATGGGCTCTAACCAATTTAGGTGAGGGCAACATGCCGTAGTGGGTGAAGGAGATGGAGAGAGAGACTTCGTCATCATGATTAGCCGAGGGAGATCCCAGGGAGCCAGAGCGAGATAGGTAACACATACTCACTCTGATTACAAATAATCAGTAGTCTTTCTTTTTTGCAGCAGCAGCAGGCGATGTCTAGAACGTTCTACTCCTTTTTCGTTATTGTACAGCGGCCTCGTCTGAGGGACAATGCTTGCAATACGCCATGGCTCGGGTACCGGGGGCGGCGATGCCTCTAGTAACGAGGGGGGACCTGTGCAGCACGCTTCGCCAGCAAGGGCGCCGCTTGTCGCCGTCGCGGGAAGCCGCCGCCCGAGCCTCCCCACTCTCACTGCCGCAGGTAGAATACTCGGTGACTGCAGACGCCTTTGAGGAGCGAATCTCGTTCGTAAGACTCGAGAATCTGGCGGATACCGCGACGCTGTCGGGTTTCTAAGGGCGTGCCTTCTTGTCGTGGAAACGGAGCCTATAAAAGTAGTCGATGATCGCGGTATCCCGCTATTACATGTAGTGCGGTGCTCTGTGTCGAACTATCACATCCCCCCCCCCCCCCATCCCCCAAAGCTGGCCCTAGTACTGAAAAGGCAAGTCTTCATTATCTTTGGGGGGAAAATGGCGTGATAAGGCGGAGCACGTCAACTAACTCGCCAGGTTAGCCGAGAGCGCTAATGCGCTGCTTCCTGGACTTGGGTAGGCGCGCCAGCCCTGGATCTAATCTGCCCGGCAGATTAACGACGAGCACTGGTATGCCAGCGAGCCTGGATGTGGTTTTTAGGCGGTTTTCCACATTCCACTAGGTGAATACTGGGCTGGTCCCCACATCCCACCTCAGCTACACGACTCGTAGACATTTTAAAACGTTCACACTATATCGTGGCTTACACTAGACGTAAACAGCTGGGGTACACTCATTCCGTCCGAGGGGGGTTTGGGGTGGCGACAGGAACAGCATCTAGCCACCCTCTGTCACTTAACATCGCCAAGTCTATAGTAACAAGGCCGACCCCGCCTTGAAGTGGGACACAGCCCCTAAGAAAATGATGATGGTGAACGCAAAGCACGTCAATCACCAAGTCGTTTCGTGAATCCACCTTGAGTGCTGTAATGGACCTGTTTTCCGAGATGGAAGTGAGAGGCTCAGCAAAAGCATTCAGGCAAATAATGCACCTGAACATCCATACACATGTCTATGATCCGGTAAATGGAGAATCTAGTTATATCAAGATACCTAAGGATAGAACTAATAAAGGGACATGAATTAATGTCGAATATAAAACCGACAAGACATGTTTTGCATGGTCAATACTGATCTGCGAAAGAAATCACAATCGTAGGGATCATCCTGAGTCTCGTGCTACATACCACATACGTAAAGATACTATCCCTGGAGGGTATAACTTTGATGGTATCGAATTACCCGTCTAATCCAGGACTTACCTCAGCTTGAGGCGCAGAATACCGTAATATTGGTTCATTTTTATGGCCTGGAGAAGAAAAGCAGGCCAGATGAGCAGGACAAGCATATAGTCGTCGGCACTCTCCGTTTCTCGAAATTTGCCGGTGAGTGTAAGATGCACGTAAACATGCTCTTATACTTCCATGAGAAAAGTAAGGGGAAAGGTAATGTGTTTGGATCAAAGACATGTCCCGACCGCTTTCCACCCAACTTAGTTAAGAATGGTGGTAATGGCATATTTGCTGAAGGTGCCTGAACTATTTTTTCTCAGACAAGTTATTAGCAGAGCATCTAGTAGATTGCGCTTCCAAGGATCTGGCATGTGTTATTAGACCTACTGGGGAAAACAAACAAAGTTTAAAAATGCTCACAACCAGCAACGATGCCCATTTGTAGTGTACGCCGACTTTGAATGCCTCCTTGCTCCTGTGACCCGCTGTGAAGGCGACCCTACGACCCCACCTGCCAACTTTACAGAAAAACACGTACCATATGTGACAGTGTACCGAAGTGTATCGTCCTATGAGTCAAATCTTAACTGCTGTAAATCTTATGTCGGGGATAATCCCGCGGTTTGGCTGCTCACTGGGCTCGAAAAACTCTCATGGGACGTTGATAACCTTTACAGCAAAAACGTTCCCACGACCAAATCGAAGGAGAAGGAAGATTTGTACAATAACATATTTGACTGTCATATTTGTGGGCTGCCGTTAGATAGAAAAGCGGAAATTCCACATAGGAACCATTGTCATCTGTACAATAACATGGTTGACTGTGATATTTGCGGGCTGCCGTTAGACAGAAAAGCGGAAACTCCACCTAGGAACCACTGTCATCTCACAAGGAACTTGTGTGGCGCAGCTCAGAATACATGCAATTTGAAGCACCAGCTGTCAAGGCACATACTCGTTTTCTTACACTTTCTAGCTGATCTCTTGGTTGATTTTGGCGTGGAGAACAATGAGGTCAGTCACCTACATGAGAGCGTCGAGAAATACATTTCATTCTTCAAACGAATGACATCAAGAATTACTCTCCGCTTCCTTGACACGCTACGTTTTAAGCAGGTGCCACTCCAAAACTCTTTAAAACTCTGCCTTGGAGGGATATGTACATCCCTCGAGCTGCATTTCCTGACGAGGAAAACTTTCATTTTGTGGTTAGGAAGGGGGTTTTCCCATACAAGTATGTGGATAGTATGACAAAACTCAACGAAACCAGGCTACCAGACATAACTGCTTTCTCCAGCAACCTTACAGGTGATGCCATAACAGATGCAGAGTATGAGCATACCGTGAGTGTCTGGTGGGAATTCAAAATCTCCACTTTAGGGGAGTATGCATGGCTTTACATGGACAGAGACATGCGCTTGCTTGCAGACGTTTCCGAAAAATACCGGAGTCTACGCATGACCACATATTCTGTGGGTCCCACCTTTAATTACATGGCACCCAGATTGTCTAGGGACACGATGCTCAAGAAAACGAAGTGCAACATCGAATTATTGACTGATGCTGACATGCTTGTTTTCTTTGAGGGAGGGATCTGTGGGGACTTTGCTAATGTTTCCATAGGCATGCAAAGGCAAATAACCCACGGATGGGTGACAGGTTCAACGCATCCATTGATTCGACTCACATAATGTACTTTTATGTAAATAACTTGTAAGTAGGCTGTTTATGTTTTCTCTATGTAAGTAGGCTGTTTATGTTTTCTTATTGGCAACGTTACGTAGCGCTCAATGTGAAAATCACTGGCTGTGCTGTGTGCAGTCTGTGGCTAGTTTGCATTGTTGTCTGCCATTGTAGTGTTGGGCAGCGGCAGCTGGCTGTGAACAGCGCGTAGCGTTGCGCAGTTGGAGGTGAGCCGCCAGCAGTGGTGGATGTGGGGAGAGAGATGGCGGAGGTTTGTAATTTGTCATGAACTGATATATATATTATGACTTGTGATGATATTAAGGTAAATACATTGTTTGCTCTCTATTAATATCTTTCATTTGCTAACTACCCCTATCAGTAGTTAGTGCCTTCAGTAGTTTGAATCTTTTATTTAGCTGGCAGTAGTGGCGCTCGCTGTATTGCAGTAGCTTGAGCAGCGAAGATTTTTGTGAGGTAAGTGATTTGTGAAAGGTATAGTTTAATGTTTGTCAGGGCCATTCTTTAGTAGGGAATTTTGAAAGTCAGATTGCGTTGCGCTAAAAATATTGTGTGTCAGGTTAAGCACAGTCCTGTATAATTGTTCAAAGGGGACGTTTCATATGGCGACCCTGCCAGGATACCTCACTGGAATCTTCTGATTTTTCTTGTAGTTTGTGTATTTAGTGTAGCTTTTGTTTATTGCTAGCGCGTAATTATAGAGAGAATTTCCTTTGTAGTTGCAGTCTTTCATTGTTGTATAGTAAAACAGTTGTGGCATGCATGTAGATTTGCACTAAGTATTTCGCAGCTGCGCTTGCAATTAACTAGATATTATTTTCAGTGCTATGTCAATGTGTTCTCTTATTTTTGATCTTCAAATTGTGTTTTTCTGTGTTGTCGTGTGAAATACTGTGACAATAATGGCGTGTGAAAAACGTAACACTAGGCTCCAAAGTAAACTGAGAAATGACAGTGAAAATGAAAGCAGTGTGTTAGCGCCACCGAGTAATGAATTAACTGATGTTCAAAGTAGTAATTTGGTAATCGTGCATAGGGAAATGGAGCGGGCTGCAAACAATGGTGTAGACAGTGAAACAGGTAGTGAACAGGGAAGCATTTTCGATCGATCGGTCAGCAACAGCTCGCCTCAGGAATCCGAAATGACAGGACACAATTTCGCAAATACTGTAGATTCAGGTTTTGGGTTATCACCGTTTTCTCAAATAAGTCAAGACGCATTTTCTGCTTGTCAAAATGTGAATGTTGCCGGTGCAAATGCACTGCCGAAAAGCGTAGAGAAACAGATTCCAGACACTAATACATTATTATTGCAATTAATGCAACAAATGGAACAAAATCAGAGACAAATGGGACAAAATCTTAAAAAGTTAGACACAGTGGAACAAAATCTCAAAAAGTTAGACACAATGGAACAAAATCAGAGACAAACACAGCAAAAGCTTCAAAAGTTAGACACAATGGAACAAAATCTTCAAAAGTTAGACACTACACTTGAACAAACACGTGAAGATTTAACCACTGAGTTACATAACATTGAATCGAAATGTCAAAAAGTCTGTAATGACGTAAAAACACAAATTTGTGAGCATTTTCAACCTATTTTTTCGCGGCATGAAAATGCATTACAGAATCACGAAGCAGCCATAAAAGAACTGCAAGCCATTGTTCATGAAAATCATGAGACCTTGTGGGCTAAAATTGACTCAGTTGCATCTACCGATTCGGTTACGCAACTTGCAAAAACTCAGGAAAACTTAAAGGACACAGTAGATACTCTGAAACTTGGTTCAGAAAAACACACTGAGGAAATGTGTTCACTATCGGAGAAAGTAGCCGAACTTTCGGATCAGGTCACTAACTTATCTACAAAGGTAGATGATGATCTGAATGACACAAGACCTGTAGCCTTCACTGACACTGAAGAGTGCGAACAAATTAGGAAATTCAAACAAAATCAGAATCAGATTAATACGCAACACCAAAGAGAAATCCGGGAAGTACAAGATCAGCTGACACAGTTAATACAAGAATTACGCATTTCAGAGGATACTCGTGCCCCAACTTGGGAAGAGGGACTTAGAAACACGGAAAAGCCGCAAAATAATAACACAGGGCATTTCGGAAGTTATGAAAGAAATGGGCAATGTGCACCGAATTTTGAGATGGAACGGCCGACACGACCTAACAATGACCGATATGCGACTCGCCGACATGATGATTTTGACTATAAGCTGTTCATTACTACACGTAAATTCAAAACATTTAAGAATTCTGCCAACGACATTCATCCACAAGCGTGGCTCCATCAATTCTCTCATTGTTTCCCTCCCAACTGGGCATTAGAACACAGATTAGAATTTATGTGTGGCTATTTAGAGAATGAACCAGCTGTAAGAATGCGATCGGTCATTCACGATTGCCACAGTGAAGGAGAATTTTACCATGCCTTCCTCTCAGCATATTGGTCTCAAGCCACACAAGACCGAATAAAACATGGTATCATAATGATGAAACATTTCGAACAATCTGAATTCTCCAGTCTTGTGAAATATTTTGAAGACATGTTGCACAAGAATCAGTATCTTTCAAACCCATACAGCCCCTCAGAACTCATCCGCATTTGCTTAATCAAACTGCCTGAACATTTACGACATATTATTTTGGCAGGACGTTGCAAAGACGACATTGAAGCATTTCAGGGACTGTTACAAGAACTGGAAATTGACATTGACAATCGCGGAACGCGACAACAGGAACACAACAATTACAGGTCACATCTGTCACAATTCCGTGACGACAGAAACGATAACTGGACGCGACAAGGCTATTATCACAACACAAATCGTTACCAAAACAGACACCACCCGTATGACAACCATTGGCAGAGTAGTAATAACTACAGGGAAAGATCACCTCTCCGTGGTAATGACTATCACAGAGACAATAAGAGAAACAGACAATATGGGAACCAAAATAAATACTATCAAGGGAGACAGAATAACTTTGGACGCAACGGATCTGCGCGCAGTTACGATTCAAGGAGAAATTCTCCACCATGTGACCGACAAGAAAGAAACTATGGCATCTACCGACATGACGACAGACGATATGATCGTAACGACAGACCTGAATTGCATCAGAACTGGCGGGATTTAAACAGGGCAGGGCCCTCTCGTCACGGTGAATTTGTAGAAGCTAGGTCTCCAAATCCCAATAACGACGCGCGCCAACAAAGGGACAGACAATGACTTGCACCGCAGGCAGCCACGTTCGCCGGCTGGCTGGGAGAAAAATAACATAGTTAACCTTGAGAAAAATTCCAGTATTCTTTACCGATGTATACGACATGATAATTCCGTTGAAGCTCGAGCTTTGCATAGTAGGAAGAGTAAAGGCTTGCACCACATTTCACATGTAAAACCGTTTATCGAAAGATAATCTGCTTTTTAACTTTGTCATTGCCATAAAACTTTTCACTTTACATTACTAGTATGCTTGTCAGACTTAGAATCTGTTAACATGCAACAATGTTTGAAGTTAAATATACAGTCAAGAACCAAGAGAACTTATTTAAACAGAAATGACGAATGCATTGTTATAGTAAACAGACGTCACAGTGTTATTGTGTGTGTACATTCTTGCTTGTTTGTTGCACGATTACGTAACGACTATAAGGCTCACATACTTAGAACATTTACCAGTACTGCTAATGAGATTTTAATGCAACATTTTGGTTTATTTGAAAATACATTCTGAATTTAAAGTGCTTTCTGAGAGATACCAGATGACACAGAGGTTAGTTTATGTGACAGCTACACGATTTTTATCACGACGCTACTAATGAGTGACAATTTACAATGTTGCTTTTGCGGTGTATCTGTTTTATATCTGCACAGTTTTCTGAATTCTTCTGGAAATCAAAACATGTTTTATTAGTAACTTTTGTGGTATAGCTACAAGGAGACAGCCTTTTCCATAGCACAACAATACGTTACAGCACAGTACTTTCATCATCACAACAATAAGCGTAATAACTAAGATATCTCTACGCAAAGCATTTCACTTTTGTTTATCATGAGGTAAGTACATTGGCTTCTGCAGAACTTAGCTTTTGGAGGAAAATAACGACACTTTCACAGAGATTATCTTACAACAATATGCACATTTAGCGCTACAGGACACGCATTTCAGTGGTTAATTTTGTACTTAAAACATTTATTTTTAAAGGTTTTTGAATTACAAAGAAAGTTTTCAGTGATACATTTCGTTTCATTGCTGTAATCTGTAACACCTGAGGGTATAATTACATTAATCCTCAGGGGGGTACACGCTTACTTTGTGTACCATGTGTTTGGCAAGCACAAGGAGCCCTAGCTAATATGGTATTTGCTTATACAACTTTACACATCGGTACCATATTTCTCTAACACACAAATTACACAGCTATCTGATCATTTAACTGAGAGAGACAAACATTTATTTTACTACATCAGTGACAGATGTTTACGCAATTACACCGTTGGATAACTTCAAACTTATGAAACTGTATTTCGTCTGTACTTTGTAAACTGTTCATATTTTTTCGGAATCACTGTGATACTATGAGAGCTTTGAATGATGTATTTGGTATGAGATCATGATTTTTAAAGTACGTTTGAGGCAGATGACACTACTGAAATGAGCAGAGAATTTTTTTAGGCTCAGAAATTATTGGAGGAAGTTACGACGATTTTGAGATTTGACTGAGGTGTAATGATGTTATTTTTACGACGACGATGTGCACTATGCTGTTGAGGTATGTTTATGGTCACTAAGCTGATGTTATATGAGGAATCTGATTATGCTATGTAGTTATTATGTGTTGATGAATACGAATATGTATATGTGTAATAAGGTAAGGAATAATGAGTAGTGATTAGGGACTCTGATTTGTGGAAAAGGTTGTTGGAAACCAAGAATCGTACTTTAAGAGTTATGAAATGTGTGACTGTATCACAATGCTGACGAATATTTTTTTGGACACTTATATTTATAGGATTTTGTTTCTACAGATTTGCAGCGCTAATTCTTGACCTGTGAATTATGTGAGACTGTTACCGTAGCGGAAGCTGGTGTCGTAAATATTTCCGTAAGAAAGTTAAGTGACCACCTGCACATAATGCGTCGCGGGCACCCACCTGGGCGACAGCCGCCCGAAAAAAAAAGCCATTAGCCTTTCCGGAAGCACAGGTAGAAAAAAAAAAAAAAGGGAAGGCCATTATCCTCGGTATTGACATTTCCTTGTTGAAAGTATAATGTGGAGCTCGTAATTTATGATATTTACTGAAATGCCTAATGAAATGACGAGAAATATTCGTACATCTGCACACCTGATTACGACAAGCGTCTTTCTACGAGAGTTGAGAGAATTTCTACTAACTTACGAAATGCCACATAGCTATTGAACGATATTTTTATGCTTTGGTTTGCGTAATTGCTTATTTCATTTGATACCTGTTTTTCAGCTGTGTTGCAGCATTGCTTTTATAAAATAAAATGCATTTGCTAATGTGAACACTTTCTGTCAACAGATCTATTAAATAATTATTTTATGATCCACATTCTTTAAAAAAGGAGCACTTGGAAAGGAAAGAACAATAAGAAGGAACTAGTAACTGCATTCATAATTTTCTTTTCAAGTAATTGGTAACTTTTTGGTAGAATAACTTCTTGTGGTGCACCACTTTAATTACTTAGACATTAAGATGTGATTATACATTTCCCTTATCTGCATTGTTGTTTTTACTGTAATATCTTTTTTGCTTGAGCTATGTCATGTTTTGATATAAGTTATTACATTTGCTGCTGCTAGCTTTGCCAATCTGTATTTCTTGTCATTGCTGTTTATATTAATTGTTTTATGTGCTGCTGCATTGCCTCGTCCCTTAGTTTAGCATCTGAGCTCAGTAGATTTAAGTTAGCTTAAGAGGGGGTAGACTATATAAGAAACTAACTATTATAAATTTATACGAAATAGGATACTGTACAGTGGAGAAAAACTATTATTGACAGAGGATGTGAACAAAATACAGAAAGCAGGTATAGATAGGACTTTTTGGGAATAATGATGAACAAAGGGAGATCTCCATGCAAAATACTGCAGTAAAACAAACCCTGTCCTTTCCCTTTTGTGTTATCCTACTATATGTTTGTGTACCCTTGTGTATTTGTTTTCTTCCTGTCTCTGTGTACTGTTTCATAGAACTTTTTTCTTCTTCTAATACTAAGCTACATTCACTATGATGAGGAATACTGTTATCCTCGAATATAATTGGCACTAATAATACGTTATTTACTTTGTAAAGATATTAGACATTATTCATTCTGTTTAAATGTTCATGTGTGAAATTAATGTTTCGAAAACTATTCTCATTATTTTATGTATGTACTTATGTCACTATTTTTGTAACACTGACGTATATGTCTATTTCTATTCTTTTGTAAAGCCCCTATTACTACAAATGTTATCTATATTGTTATGTTTTTAATGATGTATTGTGTACCTTTGTTATTGTATTCTCATGTTATAAAATTGTAATTGTTACCAGTTCTTCAAATTAAGTAACATTTCACTGCACACGTTTCTGTTGGTCATAGTACATGGACAATATGTGAGAAGTAGGGACTGTTAGTGTTTGCACGTGTGTTAATGATTCAGCAAGGGACTGGATAACAGCATTGCTGGTTCTAAGGACAATTTCAAAAACTTTCTGAGTGCAGAAGTGGTGGTTAATGGACTTGCTATATTCTCTGCAAGAATCTTCGATGGTGATTGTGCACCTGCACAGTCACAACACATGGCTGCTGGCCATCTCTATAAGGACTACAGTGGGTCTGCATCTTTGATGGCCCACCAATACCATTATTTCTACAAGGACTACAGTGGGTCTACATCTTTGATGATCCATCAATACCATTATTTCTACAAGGACTGCAGTGGGTCTGCACCTCTGGTGGCCCACCAATATCGTAATCTCTACCAGGACTACAGTGGGTCTGCTCTGTGATGACCTACCTACCAATATTCTTCAAAACTTCGACTGACTCTGCTGTGGGTTTGCTCTGTTGTGGCCCATTACCTGTCTGCATGTCGAGAGTCAGCACTGTCTTTCCATTGGAAGGACAACACTACTTCTTCAAGACTGCATGGAAATCCACTACTTCCGTGTGCATTTCTTTTACTGCTCAGACTTTGAGAAAAACACTGCTATTCTCCTGTTATGTACGATTAGGACTGTCTTTATGGACTGTGAGACAATTTTAGCTTTTGACCAACATTGTATCAATAAGTGTGTGCATTTGATTTGTTTGTTATTGTAATTATGAAAAATTTTTTTCAAATCTGTATTGGCCACTGCCCAATCCAATTTGTAAAATTTTTGTGGGGAGCATGGGGGCTATGTAAGTAGGCTGTTTATGTTTTCTCTATGTAAGTAGGCTGTTTATGTTTTCTTATTGGCAACGTTACGTAGCGCTCAATATGAAAATCACTGGCTGTGCTGTGTGCAGTCTGTGGCTAGTTTGCATTGTTGTCTGCCATTGTAGTGTTGGGCAGCGGCAGCTGGCTGTGAACAGCGCGTAGCGTTGCGCAGTTGGAGGTGAGCCGCCAGCAGTGGTGGATGTGGGGAGAGAGATGGCGGAGGTTTGTAATTTGTCATGAACTGATATATATATTATGACTTGTGATGATATTAAGGTAAATACATTGTTTGCTCTCTATTAATATCTTTCATTTGCTAACTACCCCTATCAGTAGTTAGTGCCTTCAGTAGTTTGAATCTTTTATTTAGCTGGCAGTAGTGGCGCTCGCTGTATTGCAGTAGCTTGAGCAGCGAAGATTTTTGTGAGGTAAGTGATTTGTGAAAGGTATAGTTTAATGTTTGTCAGGGCCATTCTTTAGTAGGGAATTTTGAAAGTCAGATTGCGTTGCGCTAAAAATATTGTGTGTCAGGTTAAGCACAGTCCTGTATAATTGTTCAAAGGGGACGTTTCAAACTTATACATGCACACCATGAACAATCACTGCCGATTGGTGAGTTTCGACGGGCTCCCAACGACAAGTGCAAGGGGTTAGGTGGAAAAATCATGGGTAGGGGGGGGGGTATGGCAGCATATTATGATCTAGGATATGTGGTGAAGGCAGAACTCATGTACCCTATTAGTCTGCATGATGCGCACGCTGATTTGCTGCTGTGTCCAGAGCAACTAGTTCCGCAAGGATGCTCCACCCCGAAACTGATGACAACGCTGGATAAAAAGCAGAGATATTTTATTCATTATCGTAATCTCCAGTAGTATCTCAGCTTGGGAACGAAGCTGGTTAGAATCACCTGGGCTATCTCCTTCAAGCAGTCCCCCTAGCTGAAGGAAATATTGATTTGAATACGAGACAGAGAGCATCCACGACCTGTGACTTTGAGAAAGATTTTTACAAATTAATGAATAATTCAATTTTCTGTAAAACAATGGAGAATTTGAGGGAACGACGAGAAATTTTGGTTAGTACCGAATGCGATGGGCGTTATGGCGTAAGAAAATGCATTGCCAGACCGAATTTTAAGAGGGTCGCCATATTCAATAAGAACTTTGTTGCTGTGAAGATGGCTAAGACTGCAGTAGAGTTTACAAAACCTATTTATGTGGGTAGGTACATAATATACCTATCCAAACTCCACATGTACTGCTTTCATTATGTGCTTGCGAATACTCATTTCGTAGACCCTAAATTACTTTATATGGATACAGATAGCTTCATCTGTTGGGTGAAGAACTGCAATCCATATGAAGTATTGAGACACCACGGTACTGAGTTCGACACGTCCTCATACATGGCCGATAATCCTTACTGTACTGTTCCGTAGAACAAGCATGTTATTGGCCTTATAAAAGACGAGGAGAATGGATTGCCGATTGTGGAGTTTGTAGGTCTGCGATCAAAAATGTATGCATATCGCACATTAGAAGGTGCTACCCAGTGGTGGGCTCAGGGTGTGCGTCCTTTGGCATCGAGAGCCCTCTCTGTCGAAGATTATTTGCGGTGCCTGTACAGCGGTGTTCGTAGTGCTGCACCGCAGTCACCGTATATGGTACAGCAAACTAATATTCGATCGAGAGGGAACGAGGTGTACACTGAGCTGCAGTTGAAAATCGGTTTGTCGCCTCTTGAAGATAAAAAGGTCACCTGTGATGACAGGATGCAACTCTCCCGTACTTATAATATTCACTTGTGGCGAGAGAAGGCATGGGGAACACCGATTGAGTGAGCGTGAGAGAATGAGTGTGTGCGTGACAGAGAGAGAGTGTCTGCAGAGTAGTTGTATGACGATTTTATCATAATGTAACTAATTTTGTGTGTGAGTGTGTATGCGTGTATGTGTGTGTGTGTGTGTGTGTGTGTGTGTGTGAGTGTGTGTGTGTGTGTGTGTGTACACCAAGCGTGTGAAAAGCAAGTAAATAAAGTTGAAAAAGTTAAAAAATCATGTATAGAAAATTATACAGGATGAGTCACCTAACGTTACCGCTGGATATATTTCGTAAACCACATCAAATACTGACGAACCGATTCCACAGACCGAACGTGAGGAGAGAGGGGCCAGTGTAATTGTTTAATACAAACCATACAAAAATGCGCGGAAGTATGTTTTTTAACACAAACCTACGTTTTTTTTTAATGGAACCACGTTAGTTTTGTTAGCACATCTGAACATATAAACAAATACGTAATCAGTGCCGTTTGTTGCATTGTAAAATGTTAATTACATCCGGAGATATTGTAACCTAAAGTTGACGCTTGAAACCTCCGACGCTCAGTTGCGTGTTGTAACAAACACGGGCCACGGTCGGCGAGCAGCATCTGCAGGAACATGTTTACGATGACGACCGTGTTTACGAGTGTGGCTGTAGTGCACTGTTGTGGTTTGGTCTAGCTGTCGCAGTGTCCGCATGTAGCGCTTGCTGCTATTGTTATTCTGCATTCGTCTCCGCACGCAGACCAACTGTAGTACACCGTGTTACCAGACGTCTGTGATAGTGTAGTGTTGTAGGAACTGTGACCATGGTGTATTCGAACTCTGAAAAGGCGGAGATGATACTCATCTATGGCGAGTGTCGACGAAATGCAGCTGAAGCCTGCAGGGTGTATGCAGAACGGTACCCGGACAGAGAGCATCCAACGTGCCGCACATTCCAAAACATCTACCGCCAACTTTATGCAGCAGGTATGGTCGTAGCACGCAAACGGGTCCGTAACAGGCCCGTCACAGGAGAAGCGGGTGCAGTTGGTGTGTTAGCTGCTGTTGCCATGAACCCACACATGAGTACACGGGACATTGCGAGAGCCGGTGGACTGAATCAAAGTAGTGTCATGTGCATACTGCATCGTCACCGCTTTCACCCGTTTCATGTGTCGCTACATCAGCAATTACATGGTGATGACTTTAATCATCGAGTGCAATTCTGTCAATGGGCATTAACAGAGAATGCGTTGCAGTTCTACCTGTTTACCGATGAAGTGGGTTTCACAAACCACGGGGCAGTGAATCTACGGAACATGCATTACTGGTCCGTGGACAATCCTTGCTGGCTCAGATAGGTAGAGCGACAGCGACCGTGGACTGTAAATGTATGGTGCGGAATCATTGGCGACCACCTCATTGGTCCTCACTTCATTGCAGGGGCCCAAACAGCTGCAACATACATTGCGTTTCTACAGAATGATCTGCCAACGTTGCTCGAAAATGTCCTATTGGAAACGCGTCGACCTATGTGGTATCAGCATGATGGTGTACCTGCACATTCCGCAATTAACACTAGGCTGACCCTCGACAGGATGTTCGACGGGCGTTTCATAGGACGTGGAGGACGCATAAATTGGCCAGCCCGTTCTCCTGATCTTACACCTCTGGACTTCTTTCTGTGGGGTACGTTAAAGGAGAATGTGTACCGTGATGTGCCTACAACCCCAGAGGATATGAAACAACGTACTGTGGCAGCCTGCGGCGACATTACACCAGATGTACTGCGGCGTGGACGACATTCATTACGCCAGAGATTGCAATTGTGTGCAGCAAATGATGGCCACCACATTGAACATCTATTGGCCTGACATGTCGGGACACACTCTATTCCACTCCGTAACTGGAAACGGAAACCACGTGTGTACGTGTACCTCACCCCTCATAGTAATGTACATGTGCGTCAGTGAAAAAGACCAATAAAAAGGTTTTAGCATGTGGACGTAATGTGCTGTTCCAGTCTCTTCTGTACCTAAGGTCCATCACCGTTCCCTTTGGATCCCTACGTAATTCAGTGCTCTCCGATACACACGACCGAACAGCGGAGGAGTGGTACTCAAGCGTCAACTTTGGGTTACAATATCTCCGGATGTAATTAACATTTTACAATGCAACAAACGGCACTGGTTACGTATTTGTTTATATGTTCAGATGTGCTAACAAAACTAACGGGGTTCCATTTAAAAAAACGTAGGTTTGTGTTAAAAAACATACTTCCGTGCATTTTTTTATGGTTTGTATTAACCAATTACACTAGCCCCTCTCCTCACGTTCGGTCTGTGGAATCGATTCGTCAGTATTTGATGTGGTTTGCGAAATATATCCAGCGGTAATGTTAGGTAACTCACCCTGTATTTGTAGTTATTTATTTATACGCAACACAAATATACAGTTTTTAAATATATATATATCTATGAACCATGAGCGTCTTGTAAATAGAAAAGTTTTTAAGCGTTCGCCTGCTGCTAGCCATCCAAGTCAGATTAGTTTTTAAGGGTATATATCCACATAACGCACAGTCCACCAGAATAATTGTAAAAACCACTGCTATTCGGGCTGTGGAAATTAGTTACTAAGTGTTCACAGACCATCAGAATTATTGTAAAATCCACGCTGCTGGGATTGTGGAATTTAGCTGCAGTAGTATAAAAGATATCTCCGCATTAGTTTTTAGCACAAATTTATACATCTGGTAGAACTGTAAACGTTCTCATCCCGTGCTACTGGGAGAAAAGTAAAAAAACTTACTCAACCAGTGTTACTGTTGTAGTATGTAAGTTAAAAGTATCTCTGCATTGGTAAAGCAGAATCAAATTGTACCTCAAGAACTATATTGTACCTCAAGAACTAAATTGTTATCTCAAGAACTGAAATGTATCTGTTGATGTGTCGACAGAAGTGCCGACACAGTGTGATTTGAGGGGACCGCAATGCACGCTATAAACACACATGAAGGATGGCGTGAGGTCTGAAACAGGATACGTAATGAATGCTGTAAAGAAAAGTACGTAGCTTTTGGAATACTTAACTTTAATCCATCCTTGTTGTATACATCGTTCTTGATGAGACATGCTTTATACGATAAGTATCAATTGCTATGTAAGGCTAATGGCGCCTTGCTAGGTCGTAGCCATGGACTTAGCTGAAGGCTATTCTAACTATCTGCTCGGCAAAGGAGCGAGGCTTCGTCAGTGTAGTCGCTAGCAAAGTCGTCCGTACAACTGGGGCGAGTCCTATCCCGTATCTCGAGACCTGCCTTGTGGTGGCGCTCGGTCTGCGATCACACAGTGGCGACACGCGGGTCCGACATGTACTAATGGACCGCGGCCGATTTAAAACTACCACCTAGCAAGTGTGGTGTCTGGCGGTGACACCACATCTGTGTGAACTGAATAAACGAAAAAAATCGTTACCATATGTGTTTGTTGTTATTATTTACAAAAAGCCATCCCCAATTATATTATGTATGTGTATATAAAGGCTGTGTAGGATACAAATGACATTAGTTGTTCTGAAGCAGAGTGCTATTAAGGAGGTGAAGTTTAAAACAGAGAATGGCAAAATATATAGCATGGTTGCATGAAATTACGCCTATCGTAGAGCAAAAATTGTGTTATGGGAGCAGGAGGCATGCGATTGCTTCCGCTTCCAAAGACATACAGCAAACATGTCTAAAATTGTGTCTAGGAGACAACAGGCATAGCATCTGGACGAAACTGTATACTATCAAAGCAGGAACAGGGTGAAGAGAAATCACACACATATATATTAAGAGGTAAAAATTCATTTATTTCTCAAGGTAATTTTTCGTTTCCATAAGCAGGTACAACAGCAACACTGTTTTCAAGCATCTTCTTCTCGAGTTGATGAAGAGCCGGACACCTGTAGAGTTCGAAGACTTGCTAGCAGCAAACTTGAAGATTGAATGCATCCATGAGATCTTCTCCTTCCCCTTCACATAGATTATGGTATCCATGTGATCGAATAACTGAAGCGACGTCACCATATCTTTATAGGATATACCAGGATCTTCCCAGTGAATTCCATGGTAGAAACGTATCAACCACTTTGCACTCTTCCTTGTTTTAGCGCACTTCACATCTTTGAAAGACTACAGTGAAGCAATGTTTGCTGAGAATGCCTCTAATAATCCGGCATCTTCCGTGTATGCCATATCGTTAAATACGAAATGTGTACGCTCGTCATCATAGAAACCATAAAATAAAGAAATAGGTAATTAAGAATAGTAGCATCTTACTTGCCTGCAGAACAGACATTATTATTATTGTGAAATTTAAAATTTTCACAGCGAACTAAATATTCAAAAAGATTTCGGGCTTGTAGCCAGTCGTCGTTAGCTTCCATCCACGATATTTGGACTGGACAACTGCCAGCCATCCTCATGTGAGCCATCGAAGACTGACGAAGACGCCCTCCGTTCCATAATATATAGCGTGCACGCTATATATTATGGAACGGAGGGCGTCTTCGTCAGTCTTCGATGGCGCTCACCTGAGGATGGCTGGCAGTTGTGGATGGAAGCTAACGACGACTGGCCGAAAGCCCGAGATCTTTTTGAACAATTATTATTATTATTGATCTTTTCAGGTATACACTCAATCAATACATCTTAACTGATGGTGGACCATTAGTGTGGCATCGCAAATTCGAGTCACGATGCTTAAGGCTGGGCTCATACTTTGAAATGAGTTCATCCCTTTTAAACACGTCAGCCAGCTAATATAGTCTGTTTGGTATACATCACATAGTAATGGTACAAGTTGTGTACCGAACATGTAGTAATCAAAAGCGTTCACGCCGCGAGGACTTATTTGGGTTCATGTAAATATCCGAGAGCACATTACACACTTCTTTTGATTCCACCCGCTCAAACACGTTGTAAGCAGTAACATTCTCTTTTCCCAGCGAATCGTTAGTCCTCAAGGCTAACTGTCGTAACACACTGAGGAAGTAAGAGCTCCAAAAAAATTTTTTTACGTATGGCTATTTCTCTGTTCTTGAATAAGCATAATTGTGCGTCACTATCCCCATCAATGATAATAACTGAAGCATAGCCATATTTTGTACGATAAGCTCACTACCACTCCTCAAATTCACTATTACAATTACGGCATTACCTTATTCACAGACATCCTACGTACACTTGCAGCTGAATGACTGAATGACGATGGATTCACAGTGATTATTCAGTTACATACAGCTGGTGCGCTGAAAGGGACAAACAAACGTCTAATTTACGACTGAAATAAAGCTTTCCTTTCATCCAAGCCAACAGGGAGTTTCTACATAACATAGTATTCATTTTCGAAAATTCAGCTTCAACACATACGCTGTAGGATCTTAACGGGTCTGTATCATTAAGTCGTCAAGTCTCGCTAATGTAACAAACAAAATCATTGTTTGATGCTCTGATAGGTTCTTTTGTTTTTTCGTAACAATTTCAACATTGCCAGCTGTAACAACAGATCGATCTCGCGGTTTATCCTCCTCCTGCTACAAAATCTTAAATGTGTATGGTGCTTAACAACAGTAACTTAAAAATGTGCTTAGCCTAGAACCGTTTTGCGTTTCTCCACCCATCTCCTTGGTCCCTGAAAATTAATTCCACATTGACATACTCTAGCATACACTCCACCCTCAATGATTTCTGACTCACGAGAAATTTGTATGACCTGGGTGGTGGTAGGTGGGTCTGTAGTAGCTATGCATAGAATGCACTGACATAAACCCCAACTTGGCGGTCTGAATATATGCATATATAAGACACTGGATGTACAAGTATCAAAATATGAAAACGTTTCATGGAAGTAGTCATCGGTAAAATAAAAAAAAGATGCTACATCTTTTTTAAATTGAAATTACACTCTTTATCCGTGGACAAATATTTGATGGCTAGCGGTTTTTTCCAACTGGGCAGTGTGAAAACGACACCCAGCTGGTGCGACTGTGGACGTATTATATATTTTTATAAGCCTACAAATAGTAGTCGGAAATGTTAAACTACTGCGTGAACGTAAAGCTCCTGTGACTTACATTCTGACGTATCAGCAGATGTCTGTGGGAAGTAATCAAACCACTACTCACGTAAAACTAAATACATATGTCTAGTCGTAACGGAAGGATAGATTTGACGTGGTGAATTGTGATTTCAATGTATTGAGAAGTATACCCGAATTAAGGGGTGACGGATTAATTTCGTGAACAGCTGCATAACATACAGTAGTAATGCGAGGTTCAACTTGATCTGCTAAAGCGTACAAACAGGACAGGCAATACTGCTGTAGCAAAATGGATACACAGAACGTCCCTCACCGGCTACCCGAAGGGCATCCTCACCTTTCGCTTATTGCACTATCAACTGCGATGTTGATTATAGTACACCAACACGTATCGGTGTTTTCTTTCCGACCCTTACGTCCGCGGAAGCACTGTTGATTATCACATAGTGCCAGACACCTGTGCTTGTGCAATAATAGTTTGAGAGAGTCTTGGAAAGATGCAGCACCTTCCAGATGTGCTGACTGGGAGACTTAAATGTCAGATAATTTCCTAGAACTGAGGAGAATCGAGGCACATAGCCAGTGTTAGTGAGGGCATGCCATAATTTTTTCGATTGCTGTGCATAATGTATAAACGATAACTGCACTGCTTGTCTGAAATGTGTATGTGTTGCAGTGTAAAGTTTCTGTGACTTATGTTCCGTCATGTGCAAAGAAAATGACTGAGTGACCTATCGTGAGGCAGCTATAGATTCAATACATCGATAGCCGTAAGGGTATGACAGAGATTTTACGTGGAAAACTGTGGGCGCTATAGATATTGATATTCGTTCCAGAACCACAGCCGTCAAGAGGATCATTTCCAGTACATCACTCAGTATCAGACGGCAGCAGCAATCGTAATATTTAATTGTAATCACACTGATAATATATGTCGTGGTTCCCAATATTCTTGTGAGTCTGGAGAGGGCCGTAGAAAGCATAGCAGTTTCAAGCAGGTCGGGGCCGGAAACAGTATCTCAGTGGACATCTTTTTTCTGGGCTGGTGCTGGCTGTTCTTTGTACACCAGTTCGGAGAGTCTGAGAAAGCTTCTGGTCTGCCACAGCTTATGACGACTTGGCTCGTGGCTTCCCCTGGATGGGCGAACAGTGAACTAATCCTAGTTTTCGTTCAGTCGCTTTCGGAATCGCATGTGTCACGTGTATACCCCGTGGAAATTTGAGAAGATACATATGACGAGTGTTTGCGCTGGGAGTATTGGTAGCATTCGAACTCGTACCACTTAGGTGAGCCTGGGGTGGGGACTCTCCACCGCCGTCGGGTCTCTCTGTCTGGCTGACACACGCTTCCGCAGCTGTGGTCGTGGGCCGCGCTTACGGCAGTAGTTGTCTCCGGTCGTCTGAGCATTGGCGCTGTACTGCGCCACCAGTGCGCTGCGTGTGGGCGTCCGCAAGATGTGTGTGTGGGATGAAAGAGTGTTTTTAGTAATATGAGTCATCTAGCCACAAATGGATCGTGCTTCACAATACATCGCAGTGGTATTTGTTGCTGTTACTATTCTATCACACGCTAGATCATTTCCTGCCTCCTTGTGAATGTAGCCGAAGCAACCAGTCAACTTAGGAATTCCACAGTACTTAAAAAAAAAATACACTTAGCAGCCCTGTAGTTGTCGGGAACTCCATAAACGCACGGTATAAATTCACGTCGACAATTGAAATTCCAACTATCATTTCATACTTCACCGCTTTCAGTCGCGACATCAAATTATAGATTATTATTTTTTAATTAAATTTCTCGTCAAAAGCATAACACTGTTCTTTATGCACGCAGACTACTTTGCAGTATTGGTCTTTTTTTTATTTCGAGTAGTTTTAAACTGTGTGAAGCAAATTGTTTAAACTCCTGTATTAATGATTTATATAATATTTTCTGTGGCACATCTTCTGAAGTAACATTTGCGATGTCTTCAAGATGTGATGTCCCACACCAGACTTAATAATCCCTCAAGCAGTTCATAAAATGCACTGCAAGAAAATTGCGAGGGCTGGGGAAGTTTAGAGTGCATGGTGGAATGAAATATCTCATGCTAGTTCCTATGTCAACTGCAAATCAGAGTTCAGTTCTCTCTCTCTCTTTGTATGCAACGATCTTTCTTTTAAGTGTCTTTCGAGTGAGACTTCGACAAGTTTTGTGTCATCGCCAATTTGTGCTCGTTAATCAGCTACCGCGTCCACCTTATATCCCCTGTATCACGATCATGTAACTGGAAATTAATTATTTACTTACTTCTGCAGTATTTGTGTATCGGATCTCAGTCACGCGTTTGCTTTGGAAGGAAGGCGTCCCGCACGTGCCGGTATCCAACAGGTTGGTTCATGCTTACAGACCACTTGAGATGGCTTTGGACGCCGACAGGACGTGTGCTAGGATTAGCGCATGCCCGGGAGCTCCGCTAATTCTCAGGCTCTCGCCGAGTGGGGCGGTCTGGCAACCGACGCGGGCCCTGGGCCATGGCCAGCGTGTGAGAGGCGAGAGGCGAGAAGTTTTTCAGATACGCTTAAGCAATCTGTGACGGTGTAATTATGTGTTTCCCTACACGATCGGAATGAAAAAAGCGTAGCAGTTGTTTAAATATTCCACACACTGCAATCAATATCGTAACAAATTCTTTAAATAAACTACATTCCATACTACGGTCACAGGTTCGAATCCTGCCTCGGGCATGGATGTGTGTGATGTCCTTAGGTTAGTTAGGTTTAACTAGTTCTAAGTTCTAGGGGACTAATGACCTCAGTAGTTGAGTCCCATAGTGCTCAGAGCCAGTTTTTTACATTTCATATACATCCTTGTATCCCATTAATTTTTTTTAAATAAACAATATGCCACACATTGTCTTAATTGCTTAAACAATATTCCATACACTATGATTGGTGAATCAGTATTTACAGAAGGGGGTAAGGGGCAAGGAAAACTGACGGATGTCGATTTAATTAATTAATTCATTAATTAGTCAATCAAATGATACAATGATAGGGAGGTGGGGGGGAGAGAGCTATTCGAATAAGCACCTCGTGAATACCGGAAGTGACACAACTAAGCTATTTCGCGCCAATGTTTTCAATCGTTTTTACTAGTTAGTCAATTAATTTGATATTAAAAGTTGTGCTTGGTTTCCGAGAGGCCCATAATATGTGTAACTTACTTTTTGAAGTCCCCTCATAAATCATTGCCCCAGGCCCAGAGACTAACCTGCAACAGTTTCGCCGCACCACCAATAGACGCATTTCTTCTCAGCTGAGAGCATGTACCCATTCCAGACACAGTTTTTCGACAGCTCCCAGGCAGCAGCCGTGACAAGGCTGGAGAACTCACGAGGCGGACAGAAAGAAAACCTGGCGGCGGACGCTGCGCGCAACTGCTCCTCTGTGACGTCAGGAGTTGCTATCAAGTGCGGCCAGGGCTTCTTGCAGACAGTGAAAGCTACTGGAGGCCGCATAGCGCGCAAAAAATGTCTCCGTTTCCGAGAAGGTCATGGCGTAACTGCGGAGTTTCTTGTCCCTCTATCCGCCCGGCAGCGGTCTGACAGTATAGGTGGGTTGCAATGCTCGCGTAGTTCAGAAATTCGGGAACGGTTTGTCCGAAACACACATTCATTTCTCTGCTTTGCCTGGTACAGTGTATCTTTGCTGTCACGTGAGCCGAAACGTAAAACAATGCACTGTCACATAAACGGTGATCAAAACAAATGTTTCATGTTACCGAAACTTTAATATTGAACTTTGTGACCAAGAAACAAGATATCAATAAATTAGTTTGTTTGTAATGTACTGCTAGCGGAAATAGTCCATGGTCTACCGTGAAGGTCAGTATATTAAGTCTATAGCAACCGTGTCACCTGTAAACATTGCAGTAACCGTGCTGTGTGTCATTATGAGAGTTGCGGTGCTCGAGGGTGGTTCGGACAACGGTAACTTACGACCACGGGCTCCGTGTAGTGATGCAAACGAGACTAGCGGACGTGTCAACGAATGTCGTTGTGAGTCAAAGTAATGTCTCTAGAATGTGGACCAAATTTCTAGCCACAGGATCAGTTGAGGATCGTCACAGAAATGGCAGTGGAAGAAAAACAACAGGTGTGCAGGACCGATATCTGAAAATCACAGAAAGCAGAAAGCATCAAGACACGTCTACAGGAGTGCAGATGTCAACACAAACGCTACGAAATGAGCTCCATGAGCAGCGATTGCGTTCTGGAAGACATCTCAAGGATCTTCCTCTAAATCAGATTCGGAGAGGCGCTCCTGTCACATGGGTACGAGGCCACTCTTTGTGAACTAGGCAGCAGTGGGACACAACGATCCTTTCTGATGAGTCCCATAAAGGCATGAGCGCTCAAAACCCATGTGTGGAGGCTACGAGGACAACGATTATACCGTAACTGTGGCGTAGACCGCCACCCTTATCAAGAATATATAGCCGCAGGACAGAAATTTTGCCCATATATGGGGGGATGACTTGTGTGAAGTATCGGTATGACATTCATGCAGGCATTGTGGCTCCATTTGGTGTTCATATTGGAGTGGGCTTCATGATGATGGACGACAATGCACGGTTCCATCGCTACAATCTTGAAGCCGTGGGGTCAGTCGGATAGAATTGCCTCCATATTCTCCAGATTTCATTTGAACTGATAATGCATGGGCCATGCTAAAGGAGTGATTTGCAATCGACTTGTTCCACCAGAGGCCTAATTGGTTCATAAACAATGTGTTATGCAAGATGACAGTCAGAAGAAACTAATGTTTGCATTGAATTTTTTTTCGTATTTATCAAGTTTATCTTCTTTATTTTTGTTTCCTTATGATTGTACCTGATAGAACAAAATCAGTTTTGTTTCCTGTTGTGTCCACTACTGAAAATAAAGCAATATTCAAGATTTATTTTGACCGCTGTGGTCTGACCTACCTGCTATTGTGTTGCTTATCGCTGAATCTATATAAGGTGTCCCAGGAGGGACGGCCAGTCTTCAGGGATATGAGAAGAACGGCGATTCGAAGCAGAAAAAGTCAAATAAACATGCTCTCTAAAATGCTTACCATCAAAGCTATGAGCACTTCTTCATCTTCGATACTGTGGAACAAATCTCTTCTGCTGCAAGCTCTTTGCTTTCCATATTTTAAGAGGAGGTAGTAGGGACCAAAACAAGAAAAAATTTTCTAATGACCATGGGCCCTAAAATGTGTACCTTAAGAGCTATGAGAACTTGTTCAGTATAAGAGATGTGTTTCACAGTACCAAAGATGAGTAAGCGCCCGAACCTCTTAACATATGCGCTTTAGAGCCCATGTATACAGGACATTTTTTCCTTGTGTTGGTCCATACTACATACAGTACCTTAAATTATAGAAAACAACAACCTTGCAGTAGAAGAGATCTGTTTCATAGTATCAAATACATAGAATTTCTCACAGTTTTGAAGGTGTCGGCATGCATTTTAGACCAGATGTTTAACAGACATCTTTTATTTCCAGTGATCGTTCCTGTCATATCGTTGAATATTGACCATTCCTCCTACGACAACCTGCCTAATATATAAACCACTGTGTGGCACATGATGAAGAATACTATTTTGTACAGTGCATACATGTTTCGTGTCTGAAGAACATTACAAAAATAGCAATAACCTGAGAAAATTTAACAAACGTAAAATATAACCAAAATGATTCTGTAACTATGAAGTACCGGTATGTCTCAAAACAAAATCCATGTCGTTTCCTAACATTTGGTGATGGCATTACAATGCTGCAGAGTGATAATATTATTCTGGAAACATCTCCCAGGCTGTGGCTAAGCCATGTCTCCGCAATATCCTTTCTTTCGGGAGTGCTAGTTCTGCAAGGTTCGCAGGAGAGCTTCTGTAAAGTTCGGAAGGTAGGAGACGAGGTACTGGCAGAAGTAAATCTGTGAGGACGGGGCGTGAGTCGTGCTTGGGTAGCTCAGTTGGTAGAGCACTTGTCCGCGAAAGGCAAAGGTCCCGAGTTCGAGTCTCGGTCCGGCACACAGTTTTAATCTGCCAAGAAGTTTCAATCTAGCTATTACATTCCATACAAGTTTCCTGTGTAGCGAACAAAACATCACGTTCTTTGGTAGTTTTATGACGTCTTTCGGCAAAGGTGAGATCTTCTGCTACTTAGTAGCCATTTTTTTCTTAAGGGAAAACGACATTCCTCAGTAAATATCTGTACGTTACAGGATAATCGTAAATGTGCTGTTTCGTACCTCCCAGGGACTTTAGAAAACAAAAAAAAGACAACTGTGACGTAATGTTTTAGTTATTGCCGTTTTTATTGCACTACATACACTCTCTTTTGTAAAAACTATGATACATGTGCGGGGGCAAGGGGAACCCCTCCCCCTAGCTCTCAAGAAAAGGAAAAAAATATAGCGTAGTCAAGTGTTTTTCTTCCAAGAAAATTATTTAAATGTCGATATTACGTAGGTTATATACCTGTAATGCATAATGTACTTAAAATATAACTGTAAAATACATACTTTTATGACTTGAATACATTTGATTTTCTGCATGAAATATTTTGACTCAAAAAATATGCAACATGAAAATTTGATTAGTTGCGCCATCTCTTGTTACATTTTACCATAAGTATCTCATTGTGTTTTCGGAGAATTCATCTTCTATTGTTTTAGCTCCGTTTCCATTTTTTCAAGCAGGACAGTGGAGACGACTCGAACTGTTCGAACAGTTTGCGCCACGTTCGGGAAATCTCGGAGTTTGTTCGATCTTCTGATCAGCCCGCGATCTAGTGACTTTTGTTGGCCCTATTTCCAAGACCTGGCTTAGCGTTTGTTTGGCACTGGGGATTTTGATAGTAAAAATAAAAGTGAAATATGTCATACGTAATAACGGCAACTAATCAACAAATAAGAGCTTGCAATCACGTTCCTATCAAATTCTCGAGCTTTCGCTCGTATCGCAATCTGGCGACATCTGATGGACAATCTCCAAAACATGTACTGCAGCAGTAATTTATTTTCGCTATAGGAATTAAAATCAGTTTATCGCGATGTATTTCATTTATTACGAATTTAATTTTTCCTTAATTTTCTTAATTGTTCATCTGAAGGTAGAAATTTGAAGTAAAGTGGCGAAGACCGGTAAACCGGTCAAGTACTTTTCGAAATGTTTGGTAACAAGGTTTTTCCTTTACATATTTTGTACATATATTTATATATTGTGTATATTAAAAATATATGCAGCCTATGTCCACCCAAATGTTCATTAGAGGATCGTGTAGAAATTAGAAGTAAATCGGCAAAGAACTTCTCGAAATTTTTGGTAATAGCCTTTCCCCTCTATATATATTACACACATGCAGAGGCATCCAGAAAAATGTAGACACTCTTTGATAGGTAATCTTTTTGGAATAAAATGACATATCATTGCAAATTTGCGCAGCAGCGTAGTCCATTGTTTTCTCAACAGATTTAGGCGCAGCCGGCCGGAGTGGCCGAGCGGTTAAAGGCGCTACAGTCTGGAACCGCACGACCGCTACGGTCGCAGGTTCGAATCCTGCCTCGGGCATGGGTGTGTGTGATGTCCTTAGGTTAGTTAGGTTTAAGCAGTTCTAAGTTCTGGGGGACTTATGACCACAGCAGTTGAGTCCCATAGTGCTCAGAGCCATTTGAACCATTTTTTAGATTTTGGCGCACGTTCTCCAGCAGATGACAGCGGACCAATGAATGAAGTGAGCTTGTTGTTTGTGCAACGCGAGGCCGTATTGAAGTGGCACTGGATGTACGAAAACATGCTGGAGGCACAAAGGCAATGGCGTAATGTGTACGGAACTCAGCCACCAACCCGTACAACAATTTATCGTATTCGGGATAAATTTGAAGCCGATGATAGTATTCAGGGTGTGCATAAGGAAAGGTTTGGCCGACCAAAAACTTCAACAAGTCTGATTTCCAGCGCTGTGTGTTGCAATATTTTACTAGGTCACCTAAAAAATCTGTGAAGGAGTGAGCACGTGAAAGCAGGGTAAGCCGATCAAGCATACGACGAATTCTGAAGGCTGTAAAGTGGAAAGTCTACATTCCAAGATCGCTGCATGCTGTGAACGAGGACGACCCGGATCGAAGGATAGAGTAATGCGAGAGGTTTAAAGGAATGCTTTGCGAGGATGAAAGATTTGCAGAGATTGTTATCTGGCCTAACGAGGCGCAGTTCAAGCTGAACGAGACTGTAAACCACCACACCAGAACATACGTAGTAGTTGAATCCTGCCTAGCCGTCGAATATGTAGTGACTATTTAAGGTGGCTGTGATTTCGCACCTTACAAGCACTCATCCACATACTTTGCCGTGATCTACAAACACAATTAGGCATCATGTGATAGGTTGTACATCGTATATATATATGAATATATAACGGAGACTGACGTTGTCACGTACACCTTGTAAATAATTGCTAACGCTTATTGCATGAAAGGTGACAGAGTGTCTTTATTATCAGAACAGCGTAATGAATGATTGCCTGTACTAGCAAAGGTTGGAACGACAGTGTGTGACGGTCGCACAACATCAGCTTTGTTGGTACAGACGGACTTGCTGTCTTTGCTCTCAGTAGAGCTTATAGTTAGAACAGTTAGGCACTGTACTTTTGCGAACCTATACGATTTTGGACTTCACCTCCGGGTTGGAAGTCGTCGTTGAGTACGCAGTGTTCAGTAATTGAGAGCACTTCTTCTGCCTATACTTACGTTGAGACGTTATCTGAACTCCGTCCCTGTGGGTGGGAGTTCGCGTTTCTCGTCTGTAGAACACAGAGAGGAGAAGACAGTATTAGAGTATACTAGTCAGAGTAGCCTTGTGCCGTCCTAGTGTTTGAAAGAGTTTATTTGTGGCTGGAGTCACAGACGAGTACGAGAACCATCACTTCGACGCACCGGACGCAGAACATACGGTGATATCGCACATTGCTTCGACTTATTAGGGCTATAAAGCTAAACAGCTGTGATCACGTTAGTTTATTTCCACTGAGGTTCCACACCACTGTAGATCATCTTTGAAAGTAGTGTCTTATAGTGTTTAGTACGTATACGATGTCATTCATTTCGCGTTATTTATGTTAGATCATGTGGCCATAAAAGGGGGCAGAGTTGGGAAATTGATTAATAATTTTACTTAGTAAATATAGAGATTCGTCATACAGGGTGTTTTTTTTTAAATCTGCAATAAACATATAATAAGAAACAACGTTTATCATTTAGTAGTATGGGTTGCCTTCATCATTCATTTATGTTTAGATTGTAATTTATGGAATTAAGAGATCCTAAGTTCTGAGTTCTGTTGCAGGGGGTAGTGGGTCAAATCTTCATTTTAACGTTTATTCTTTTCCGTTGCGCACATTTATTTTACACATGCCTGGAGTAGCATCTTGGAACTACGAAACCTACTTTCTCGGATTGCTGGTCAACATTCAAAAAAAAAAAAAAAAAAAAAAAAAAAAACCTCAGATCTCAGATTAATGAGTTTTATTACAAAACGGAAAATATTTCAGTACTTAACTTTGTGTTAAACAGACGTGTCACAAATAAGGGCGACGGACAAAATATGAAATCTCTTCAGTATAACAATTCTAATACAAGCGAAGAAACGAGGTTTAACGCTTCTATTCAGGTCGCTAGCCAAGAGGCTTCTGTAGAACTGGGCCCCGGCCAGTTGGGCGCTGAGCTTATGTTCTCTTCGCACAAAATGGTTCAAATGGCTCTGAGCACTATGGGACTCAACATCTGAGGTCATCAATCCCCTAGACTTAGAATTACTTAAACCTAACTAACCTAAGGACATCACACACACCCCTGCCTGAGGCAGGATTCGAACCTGCGACCGTAGCAGCAGCGCGGTTCCGGACTGGAGCGCCTAGGACCGCACGGCCACTGCGGCCGGCTCTCTTCGCACAAAGGACGCTGCTGTTGCGTTGTCGTCCTTGAGAGGGGTCGGTCAGCGTGCAGTTGGTTGACCTCTTCTCACAGCCGTCTCTGCTCTCTCGTTCCTGACTGGCGTGCCGGCGCTTCACTTTAAGCCGTAACAATGTTAAGCTAGCGGTGTTAACGTGTGCTGTGATCTGTCAGCGTATGGTTTGATGGGCCCATTCTTATTTGAAGGTATCGTAACAGGTGAGGTGTATCTTCATGTGCTGCAGACATCGATTTTACCTCCCACCCGACAGGTATTTGGAAATGAAAGGTTTTAGCTATAACAAGATGGCGCTCAGTACCACAGATATGTCGGAGCCTACTTGCATGAAAATCTACCTCGACGATTGGCAGGTCGAAAAGGAGCTGTTCAGTACCCACTATGGTCTCTAGACCTTACACTCCTTGAGTTCTACCTATGGGGGACACTAAAAATTGAAATATATCAACAGAAGCCAGCTACACTGAACAAGCAACGAGAAACAATCGACGCGTCCTGTGAGGTTATCACACCGGCAGCGCTGACAGCCGTAGTTCGGTCAACAATTCAGTGACATCGACGATGTTCGGCTACTAATGCGGGTCACTTTCAACACATAAAATAGCCTTCCTCCCTTGAAAGAATTGTATCGGTACGTCATTTTGTTCCATTAATATTGACTCTCAAAGACTGTCTACTTTTTTCTGGACTTCTCTCTATATGTTTCAAGTCAGATTACGAAATCTTATGTAGGTACTGACCTTAGTTTTATCTGTAAGGTAAAGTGTGCAAACTTTCGTCAACATCGCAATAAAACTGTAGATTTTTATGAATAACAAACAACACTCTTCTTTATATGTATATAGAAATAGCTAATATATCGTCCAGGTCTAGCCCTCCCTCCTTGGTTACAAATCAGTACAAACGATTATATCCGAACTCATCCAATATCGTATTCAAAAGGGCAGCTTCCTGTTCTTTTAGAGAGGTGCAAAAATGGGCAGGAGCGTCGCGACCGTATGTGTGTTAGACTGTGCTACTACAGTGCAACACCGACTGCGGCTTTGATAATGGACTCAATTTGACAAGGAAAAAGTAACGCACAAGCTTTGTAAGTGGGCTGCTTCTGTGTTGGCAGCGCTGTGTATCGATTTGTGTAGGATCTCTGACAGCGCTTTCTGTGGCTGGTTGGGAAGTTGGAAGCTAGTCGCCAGTAGTGCTGGGCAGTTGGAAGTTAGTCGCCAGCAGTGATGGAAGTACTGTTGGGCACTTGGAGCTGAACAGCCAGCAGTGATGGATGAGGGGAGAGAATAGCCAGAGGTGATGGAGGTTAGAGGTTCGAAGTGTTAGCTCGAGCGGACGATCTGGACGTGTGTCCGTCATGGAAATGTAATTTGTCGATGATTATATAATCTTTTGGAACTGGATGTCACGGACGTTTATATCTTATATGATTTTTGAACTGGTTGCCACATTATTAAGGTAAATACATTGTTTGCTCCGCAACAAAATCTTTCCTTTACTAACCATATCCCTATTAGAAGTTAGTGCCCTCAGTAGTTAGAATATTATATTTAGCTGGCAGTATTGGCTCTTTCTGTATTGCAGTAGTTCGTGTAATGAAGATTTTTTTGAGGTAAGTGCTTAATGAAATGCATAGGTTATTGTTAAGATTTGTTTTTAGTCAGAGCCATTCTTTTGAATTAATTATTTGAAGTCAGATTGTAATTTTTTTGAGCAGTCAGATTGCGTTGCGCTAGAATATTGTGGGTCAGTGTTGACATGATAAGAATAACTAAAGAGAAAGTACGTTCAGTTTTACTCAGCTGTTTCAGAATTAAATAACGTAGAAGCTTCAACTTCCCATTTCATTCAGCAATAGAAGCAGAAAAGAATTTTAATAAGGAAGTTTGATCAAGTGACACTTGCATTCAATTTCACTCAGCAGTATAAGCAAATATTTTACTAAGAAGTTTCAGTTTCTTCAGCTACGCCACAGCCTGATGAAGCCACTCGTTGACGATTAGAACCCACCTCAGTGTTCATCAAACCAAAACGGAAGCTTATAGTCCCGTTCTCACGGCTATTTCCCTCTTGGAAGACACGAGTGTCCACAGTGTACTCATCATGAAGATGTAGAAGAAAAGAACAGCAGTTTGTCTACGGCAATGATGAAATGAACGTCCCGGTTTGTGTTCAAAGTATCCTGATTGAGTTTGCCATGATCATTCGCCGAAAACAACTCTAAAACATCACAGAATCGTAGTGAACTACACCTTTTACATAGTACTGGTTACATGCTTCACTGGTACGTTCGACGCCTAGCAAAGTCACCACTGACCGGCCGGTGTGACCAAGCGGTTCTAGGCGCTTCAGTCTGGAACCGCGCGACCGCTACCGTCGCAGGTTCGAATCCTGCCTCGGGCATGGATGTGTGTGATGTCCTTAGGTTAGTTAGGTTTAAGTAGTTCTAAGTTCTAGGGGACTGATGACCTCAGATGTTAAGTCCCGTAGTGCTCAGAGCCATTTGAACCAAAGTCACCACAAGCTGGGCGGAGTGGCCGAGCGGTTAGAGGCGCCATGTCACTGATTGCGCGGCCTCTTCCGCCGGGGGTTCGGGTCCTCCCTCGGGCATGGGTGTCTGTGTTGTTCTTAGCATAAGTTAGTTTAAGTATAGTTTAGATCTAGGGACCGATGACCTCAGCAGTTTGGTCCCTTAGGAATTCACAAAGCCACTACTCGGTGAACCACAGTACACGCCTCCAGTCAGCTAGTATCCGATCACGTGTTCGTTTGGCCTGTTGAAAACAGGGAGTCTTATGTGAGGCTGTGAGTAATGGCCTCTTGCTAGATATCATACTCCATATGTCTATGGTATGCTGTTCTCTACTTAAAATTCGCTCTCTACTGTTCGAGATGGACCTGCATTCACCGACAGCAACATTTACTGTCGGGTTTTAAACCTAGTGTCATTGGTAATGCGTGGGACTCCCATCGGGTCCCCACTGGTTACGATACTTTTCCTACTACGGTTCTTACACTGTGCTACATGGCTGTTTGTGGCACACCATTGCCCGCATCTCGTGGTCGTGCGGTAGCGTTCTCGCTTCCCACGCCCGGTTTCCCGGGTTCGATTCCCGGCGGGGTCAGGGATTTTCTCTGCCTCGTGATGGCTGGGTGTTGTGTGATGTCCTTAGGTTAGTTAGGTTTAAGTAGTTCTAAGTTCTAGGGGAGTGATGACCATAGATGTTAAGTCCCATAGTGCTCAGAGCCATTGTGGCACACCATTCCTTGTAATCACGTAGGAATGTCAGTTTTGTTTCATCAATAAATCAGACAACTTCATCCAGGTGTTATCATGGGCAAGAGTACACAGAAAAGCTTCCTCTTCTTGCCATTCAATAACGTCTCCACGTCGACTCGTCTACCTTGCGCTAATTCTATACAACCGACTGGCACATACACTCCACTTCTCTGCCATGACTTTGTCAGCAGTCAAGAGTCACATGACCTCCTGGTACCAGTTCCACATCATATGTAGCGCTTCAGAGAGACTAGTATGGCCTTGCAACGGGAAGACTAATGCTTTGTCCTAGTAGCGTACGTCAGCACGTGGCATTTGCTGTTCTGGACTGATGAGAGCACTCCGAGGACACAATATGCTTGTGACATTCCCTTTGCTAATACCTTCGTGTGCTCATTCCAGGTTAACCGACAGTGAAAATTCATCACTCAGCAAAGTCTATGAAGTTATCATATATATTTAATTTGAAAGAATTATCTTCGCGCTTTAAACTGTTATTCAAATTTTTCGTTTTCTTGATGTTCATTGCCAGTTTTTTGCGTACTGACCATTCGTAAACATTTCAGAAAGTCTCATTTATTTACTAGGAGCTTTGATGTATTATCTATGGTGACATTGTTGCTGTCATCATCGAAGCTAATTTTTTCACGACATCTAACTTTGCGTGGACAGTCACTGAATTATCCTGTCATCCCTGCAGATGCTGCTTCTATGTTAACGGTGCCAAAATTATTAAATACATTAAGAAATTTTCATGTCATTGTATCGCCGATAAAGTTAATTCTGTATTTGTATTTCGGGAGCCAGTCTGAGCTTCACTCAGGTCATATTCACACAATAATTTATTAAGCAGTCTTTCATAACTGGATCTCCTGTTACGTTCTTAGTAGGTGTTTCTTCTCTGTAGTAGAGGCTCAACTCTTGGTTGTTTTACATACTCGAAAAGTTCCCTGAGGAGAAAGACTAATTTATTGCGATAACTTCTTGTATGGCGCCAATGTACTCTTTTTGGCGGTGAATAGAATGCCATCTACGCCTGCAGATTTTTTTTCATTTGTCTATTGATAATCTGATTTCATACTCTGTGATGATTAACAATAACATTCTACTTGCTGTCTGATCTTTCACATATGTTCTGGGAAATTTTTTTCGAAATTATCTGTAACACTGGAAAAATATTCATTGTCGAGATTTGCTAGTCTCTGTGAATCATTTACCGACCAACTCTTGTCTGTAAGTCTGCAGGGTATTATGTTACTATTTGCTTTCTTCGTTTCCTGTTTCTTGCCCGCTTTGTTTTTATTTTCAGTATTTAACTAATTTATTTCGTTCTACGACTTTTTTGCAGAGGACAATGTCGTTCTGTAAACGCCATTTTAACGTGAATTTTTGGAGCTGTAGCTCACTACGACTCTTTTTTATTGAGCAGAGCTATTTGAAGACGTGGAAGAATTTTCTATTTTTTTCTTTTTTTAATTTTCGACATTGCTATTAATTTTGTGCTATTGAGTGTTTCTGTCAAAATTTCAGTTTCAAAATGTATAGAATTTGATATCAACATTATTTTTCCGATGGTTATAATTAAAGTGCAGCTACTCACAGAGGTCCATTGTGGGCTGAAATTATCGTACGCCATATTCTAATGAGCTAATGCGGAACCGATTTACGTTGGAAAAATATTAGTTCCAATTTTGGCCGCCAGGTCCAAATACGGCGTTGTGTATGCAGGAAAGACGTACAGAAATGTTTCCGTACGTAATGGACTAAGAACGGGACGTGAGCAGGAAAGCTCCAACAACTGAGAAAGGTATGATGTTGATTTTGTTATTAATCGCCACTTACACAGTTTATTCAATGTCTGCACCGGAGACGTCGACGAGATGCTCCATCCGTAAAACGACATTACCGACAGTTGCTCGCAGCAGTTCCGGTGGAATCTGAGCAACGAGTTTGTAGTGTCACCGCCAGACACCACACTTGCTAGGTGGTAGCTTAAATCGGCCGCGGTCCATTTAGTACATGTCGGACCCGCGTGTCGCCACTGTGTGATCGCAGACCGAGCGCCACCACAAGGCAGGTCTCGAGATACGGACGAGCACTCGCCCCAGTTGTACGGACGACTTTGCTAGCGACTACACTGGCGAAGCCTTTCTCTCATTTGCCGAGAGACAGTTAGAATAGCCTTCAGCTAAGTCCATGGCTACGACCTAGCAAGGCGCCATTAACCGTATCTGAAGAGAGTCTTATTTGTATTATCAACAGCGATGTACCACAACATGGAATAAAGTTAAGTATTTGAGGAGCTGCATACTTTTCTTATTAGAATTCACTACTTATCCTGTTCCAGAATTCACGCCCGTCTGCGTTAGATAGCGTGCATTTAGGCCGCCTCTATCAACAAGATGTTGGCACATTTACCAACACATCAGAGTTCCTGTATACTGGCCTTCAGATCAGGCAGAGAGCGAACGTGTCTGTGGTAAATGCGTCCTTTTAGATGTCCCCAGAGCTTAAATCCACATACATTCAGATCAGGTGATCTTTAAGACCATTCATCTAGAAAACCTCTGGAGATAACACATTCTTGGAAGGTCGCGCTTAGCAGATCTTTCAGCAGGCGAGCGACGAGAGATACAGCCCCATCTTGCAAGAGGACTGTGGTTGCCATGCAGTTGCAATCTTCCAATGCATGACTCACATGCTGTAGGAGGAGGTCTCGATAGAGCGCAGACGTCACAGCACACATAACAGGCCCGCTAGGTGTATTCACTACAAAGAAGAGTGCACCGAGAAAAACGGTGCTTGCAAACCACACCACAAAATCACATGCGGCTGGTGCAATGGCTCTACGTGCGCAACGAGAATTTTAACAGAACAACAAATTCGGCAGTTCTGTGTATTCAGTGCGCCCTGTAGTGTAAAATGTGCCTCGTCACTCCATAGAATATTGCCCTGCCACATGTGATCAACTGCCTTCCGTGTCAGAAACCGAAGAGTAAATTCAGGACGCTTCTGCGGATCATGAGGTTTCAGTTGCTGCACCGGCTGGACCTTGTGCTGGTACCAGTGTAAAGGAGACCGCAAACTTTCCCTACTGTTGATCATGAGATGGACACTTTTCATGGCACTGCACGGGCACTAGCGCTACCCGGGACACGTGGTACATCGTCAGTAACAGCAATAGCTCTCGTCAATAAACTCCACCAAGATAGGACGGCTTCCTCTTCCAGGTGGCACATCAAGCTCGCCCGTATTTTTTAATTCCATTGTCATCTTCTTTAAACTATTTAATGACAACGGGCCTTCCCGCAGACATTTCGGTCGGGGATACTCTCTCAGAGCTGCACCGTAGCTGGAGCCGTCCACTTAAAACAGTTTCGCTGACAGAGCATGGTCTCTCTTCTCAATAATGAAACTGTTCAGTACCGTTATGGTTTGTCAAATGACAGCGAGGATGCCATACCGACGTACAGGGTGTCCGAAAAGACTTTCCCTGATTACGTAAATTGATAACTCAGGCTAGAAGTAAGATACAAATATGAAACACGTGTCGAATTGTTTACAACTATCAACGTTTTTTTTCTGTTTTAGGTTCGCAGTACGTAAGTAGCGGATGAGGTGCAGTGCCCAAGAAGACATGTTAACCAATCAGGAGAAGGCACAGTGTGTCCTGTGGTACCATGAGACACGATCAGCAACCACAGTGCAGAGACACTTCCAGACAACATTTGGAAGGAATCCACCTGATGTCAAGAGCATTATGAGATGTTAAAGAACACAGGATCGGTAGCTGCCCTTCCGAGGTCTGGTCGACCGAGAACCTCAGCAGACAGGGTGGAAGCTGTAAGGCAGTCTTTTCTGCGAAGTCCGAAGAAATCGGTGCCCAGGGCCTCACGTGAATTACAGATGCCAAAAAGCTCTCTCCATGACATTTTACACAAGCGTTTATTGTTTCGTGCATACAAAGCGCAAATCGTTCAGGCCTTGTTGCCCAATGACAGACTTTGCGGTAGAACTTATTGAGGACGATGGTGGTTATCTCAGACGAATTGCCTTTTCCGACGAAGCGACCTTTTTTGTCAGTGGAGCAGTGAATCGCCATAATGTGCGCATTTGGGGTTCACAACCCCCTGGCAAGGTCATGGAGTGCACCAGAGGCAGTCCAAAGGTGAATGTTTGGTGCGCGCTATGCACGATCAAATTATCGGGTCATTCATTCTTCTTCGCTGAGCCTACCATCACATCTGCAGTGTATCTGGACATGTTGCAACTGTATGCTGTTCCTCAGCTGCTTCAGTATCACCCCGATGTCTTGTTTCAGCAAGACGGTGCACCGCCTCATTGGGGTTTGGACGTCCGTGCCTATCTCGATATGACCTTTTCTGGGCGATGGATTGGTCGTGATGGGCCATCGGTTTGGCCTCCACGCTCTCCTGACATATCCCCATTAGACTTCTTTTCATGGGGTTATGTCAAGGACGAGGTCTACCGAACACGTGTACCAGATCTCGAAACCCTACGGCAACAGATAACCACAGTCGTTGAATCGATCCGTCCACTGATGTTGGCTAATCTGTGGACGGAAATTGAATATCGCCTAGATGTGCTATGTGCTACCAAGGGTACTCATGTGGAAGTTTACTGATGTGTGAAAAAAACTTTGATAGTTTCTAAACAATTAGACACCAGTTTCATATTTGTATCTTACTTCTTGCCTGAGTTATCAATTTATGTAATCAGGGAAAGACTTTTCGGACACCCTGTACTAATAGTCTACAGCGGCAGATTTGCACCATGTAGCCATAACTGGAACTAATTTTTGTCCACCATAAGTTGGTTCCTAATTAACGCATTAGTATATCTACAGAGTTTCGCTGCCATAGTGTAGTTACAACCCCGCACTGGACATCTGTGATTACCCGCACTTTAGTTATAGCCACCAGGTATTTCCTCCTGCCTTTTTTTTTTTTTTTCAACATGAAACAAAACTATAAAGATATTTGCAGTGTGATAATATTTATCAATATTTTGGTAAGTAAATACTAAGCGCAGGCCTCTGTGACCGAGCAGTTCTAGGCGCTTCAGTCCGGAACCGCGCTGCTGCTACGGTCGCAGGTTCGAATCCTGCCTCGGGCATGGATGTGTGTGATGTCCTTAGGTTAGTTAGGTTTAAGTAGTTCTGAGTCTATGGCACTGATGACCTAAGTCCCATAGTGCTTGGAGCCATTTAATTTGAAATACTAAGCTTTATTTACGTAAACTATGTTACACGATTGTAATAACGTGACGCCTCCTATGAGTGGCCACCTGAACTAACATGTAGGTATAAATAATATATCACTTCGTACTAAATATGAAATTATTGTTCTTTACGCATTCATATTCGTAAAATGTAATGTGTAATTTTCTGTTCGTTTTATTATCAATATGTATTAGTAGTTTGTACAGAAAGATACTATAAATGAATACTGCAAACTTTCGTACATATTTTTAAAAAGAGAGTTCCAAAAGGTCCTGGTTGATTTACTGGGAAGCAGAAGAAAATAAAGTAGACAAAGGTTACTGCTAGTGCCCTCGCAAAACAAGAGGACGGCGAGAGAGTCATTTCGTTGTTAATTGCAGTACGGGATGTTGGCCGTACTGAAGTCATTCACTGATGTTAACGCCTCTTGGAGAACATGTTTTAGTGGGTCAGCCAATTACTTATGAGAGTGTGCCCGAGAAGAAAAATTAAGACGTTGTCTGCTTGTGTAATGCTGCGTGTTGACTGTTTTGTGTAGCTCTCAGAATTCGGTAAGTCTTTTCCTTTTAACGTTATGAACTTGTGAGACAAAAATCACAGTTGTATTGCAACTACCGACTTTCATTAGTATGATTAATGGACTTTCTTTCTATCTGTATAATTTCTACGTTAATATTAGCGCAATTTTTAAAACCTATTTTATGTATCCATGTTCTTAGTATGAACTCACTGTTCTCGGATGCCCCATAATAATTATTACATGTTGTTATACGAATGCGTTATTTTCTGATCTGTACCACGTTTTTCCATTGGTCATCACACTGTGCAGAATAATTATTAATCTGACGTGTTAGTGGAATCGTTTTTGCATTGCCCATTGTATGAAATTAAGTGAAATGATGGCAGTGGTGAATTCAAACAGATAACTTTTTATCGTCCCTGCGAGTGCCACTTACTTGAACAGTGAAGATATGGAGTAGCAAAATGCTTAATGTGCTGATTACCGTAAAGCAGTCAAAGTTTCAAATTATGGTTTTCTTTCTCAGACGTAACCTTTCCAGTGTCGACTGACTTTAAAATCACAGTGTCATAGAATAAAATAACTGTTCCTTTGATGTGTCTTGGTTGAAACAGTAAGCTATCTAGGCCATTATACAAATAGTAAATTTTGCATTAGTGAGTAGTAGGCACATTATTATTCGGACAGTTGTGTGCCCTAGTGAATTGACAAGTATTACAATGTTAGTTAACGGGTCCAGATGAACAGAGCTATTAGCACAAGTTCTTTCACTCGACTCAAGATTAGTGCATGCTGAAAGCCAACGCACCGAGCGAGGTGGCGCAGTGGTTAGCACACTGGACTCGCATTCGGGAGGACGACGGTTCAATCCCGCCTCCGGCCATCCTGATTTAGGTTTTCCGTGATTTCCCTAAATCGTTTCAGGCAAATGCCGGGATGGTTCCTTTAAAAGGGCACGGCCGATTTCCTTCCCCATCCTTCCCTCACCCGAGCTTGCGCTCCGTCTCTAATGACCTCGTTGTCGACGGGACGTTAAACACCACTAACCTAACCTAACCTAACCTAAAGCCAACGCATAATTATTATTTTTCAAATAAATAGTTTCCATGTCATGATAATTCTTTTGTTTTATTTGTTTCGTTTTATATGTATTTTGTTTAGATGTTTGTGTGTATCTATTCTGGAGGGCGAGTGTAATTAGGCTCCCATGCTACGTAATACTAGACTGTCAACTGTTTTCCCCGGTATTTAATTATTGTTAATTGTTCATGCCGAAAACAAAAATCGACCCTTCAGTGATTATTTCGACTCATTACGAATTGAGCGCTTGGCACCAATTATTACCTCCATTATGCGAGCCATAAATGCGTGTAACACACTCTCGGAGAGCCCGATTGCCTAACACGATCGCATTAATTAATGATTGGTTGGTTGACTTGTGGGAGAGACCAAATATTGAGATCATCGGTCGCATTGGATTAGGGAAGGATGTCGGCCGTGCCCTTTCAAAGGAACCATACCGGCATTCGCCTAAAGCGTTTTAGGGAAGTCAAGGAAAACCTAAATAAGGATGGACGGATGCGGGTTTGAACCGTCGTCCTCCCGAATGCGAGTCCAATGTGCTAACCACTGCTCCACCTGACTCGGTCATTCCTATGCGTTCCTTATCAGAAAGCTGCAGGCGGCATTACAAAGAAGCTTGCCGGCTCTTGCGCATTAAGTTTTGGAAAATGACCAACAGATTGATGGATTTTTCCATACCGGATTTTACTTGCATTATTTCACAGAAACTGTCTACCTGTACAAGATCTTTTACAGATAAATTTGTAAACACACGGTGATGAAATAAAGACGTAAGGAGAAAAAAGAAGGTATGCCCACTTTTTTGTCAAAGCACTCTGTTCAATATTTGTGTTGTTTGCATTCTGCATATTATAGTGCATAAATACTCTATGGGTGGATGAGACGGGTCACAGTAACGTTGATTGTTGTAGTACGTATGTACAGGGGAAGGAGGAGGCAAGCCCGGAGCATATTGGGAGGAAAGGAGGCACATCTGTAAATGTAGCACTGCATCATGCCAACAGTGGAAATTTTTTATTGTGAGCTGGCGAATCTGTGCTTACCAGTTAAACATACAGCTACTTTGTGTGAGCTGCTTTATTTTCCACTTCTGTGCAAACTTTCATATGCTAAGTTTCATTGTTTTTTTTTTTCGTGTGTCATGAGACGTACAATGGAGCCTGACTAATGTGCCTAGCGACAACAAATAATCAAGGTGGTCTCGATAGCGAATAGAGGAATAACTTCAAGGGGGGAGGGGGAGGGGCAATTTCTGTTTTGTCAAAGTGCATACTGCGATACGAATTATATCCAGAGACAAGGTATGCCTGCAGTATTTTGCAACCGTCACTGCCCATTTCGTTTAGCCTCACAAAGAGTAGCAGTTTTATTCAGATTGGCAGCTAATACGTCGAGAGCGGTTCGTAGATTATAGGAACCTGAAAAACCGGTATCTCACTGCCCCAAATCATATGACTCCTCGCTACTCCCTCACGAATGATGTATTGTAATCACTGCCACATGACTGATATATTGTCACCCTCAAAACAATGAAAAATGTTAAGCGATTTACAATAACGAAAAAAAGAAAATGTTTTCATTTTGTTAGTATTTAAAACCTCAGACTGAACAAAATTTGTTTTTGTACATAAAATTTAGCGTTGCGCCCATGAGCCGATCAGTATCACTCTTCGTTCCTTTAAGTTTTGTATTTATTAGAAGAAAGTTCGTATGAAAACTAAAAGGTGCGGTATTACTTCGATAAATATGTACCACTATAAGTAACTGGAGGTTTCAGGAAACTAACCTCGGTGTATGAAACATTTTTTTAACTACTCCCATGTTTTCCCTGTGGTCTTCAAATGTGATAAGGTGCGTGATTTGTGCCGTAATGGGTCTGCACCTGTACTCAGAAAGCCACGTTACGGTATGTGGCGGAGGATACTTCATGTACCAGTGTCGCTTCCCCCTTTTCCTGTTCCAATCGCTTACGGCTGGCCGGATGGCCGACTACTGGTAAGCCTTCGCGCGCGCTCGAATCTCTCTAACTTTATCTTCATTGTCTTTTCACGATATATACGTACGGGGAAGAAATATATAGGTTTTCTCTTCTAGGAACGTACGCTCTCGGAACTTTAGCAGTAGACTACACTATGGTGCAGAACGCCTCTCTTGCAGCGTGTGCCACTGGAGTTGGCTGAGCATCTCGGTGACGATCCCGTGCTTACTTAATGGACCCGTAACGAAACGTGCTGCTCTTCTTTGGGTCTTCCCTAATTTCTCTTTCAGTCCTATCTTGTACGGATCACAGACTGACGAGCATATTCAAGTATTTTTTTATAAGCTACTTCCTTCGTTGTTTGTCTACATTTCCTGAGGATTTTTCCAGTGGATCTCTGTCTGGCTTCCGACTAACACGCGATTAATTTTGTGTGGTTATACCATTTCAAATCTCTCCCTACGCGTTTATGGAAGTAACTGTTTCCAGTAATTCTTCTTTAATCGTTTAGTCATACAATAAATGGGCTTTCTATGTATGATTATGGTGAGCGTCAACTGCCACTCCGTGCACCACGTGTCGATCCTCTGCAGGTCTTGCTGCATTTCGGTACAGTTTTCCACTGCCACGACCTCTGTATAAAACAGCGTCATCTGCAAAAGGCTCATCGTACTTCCTACATTGTTTACTAAGTTATTTACACTGAAGCGCCAGCGAAACTCGTACAGGCATGCGTGTTCAAATACAGAGATATGTAAGCAGGCAGAACACGGCGCTGCGGTCGGCAACGCCTGTATAAGACAAGTGTCTGGTGCAGTTGTTACGAGTAGATCGGTTACTGCTGCTACAATGGCAGATTATCAGGATTTAAGTGACTTTGAACGAGGTGTTATAGTCGGCGCACGAGCGGTGGGACACAGCACCTCCGAGGTGGCGATGAAGTGGGGATTTTCCCGTACGAACATTTCACGAGATTACCGTGAATATGAGCAATACGGTAAAACGTCAAATCTCTGACATCGCCGCGGCCGGAAAAAGATTCTGCAAGAACATCACCAACCACGACTAAAGAAATCGTTCAACGTGACAGAAGTGCAACCCTTCCGCAAATTGCTACAGATTTCAATGCTGGACCATCAATAAGCGTTAGCGTGCGAACCATTCGACGAAACATCATCGATATGGACTTTCGGAGCCGAAGGCCCATTCGTGTACCCTCGATGACTGCACGACACAAAGCTTTACGCCTCGTCTGGGCCCCTCAACACCAACGCTGGACTACTGACGACTGGAAACATGTCGCGTGGTCGGACGAGGGGATGGAGACAACCTCATGAATCCATGGACCCTGCGTGTCAGCAGGGGACTGTTCAAGTTGGTGGAGACTCTGCAATGGTGTGGGGCGTGTGCAGTTGAAGTGATGTGGGACCCCTGATATGTCTAGATACGACTCAGACAGGTGACAAGTATGTAAGCATTCTTTATGATCACCTGCATCCTTTCATGTCCATTGCGCATTCCAATGGACTTGGGCAATATCAGCGAAACAGTGCGACCCTCCACACCTCCAGAATTGCTACAGAGTGGCTCCAGGAACATTCTTCTGAGTTTAAACACTTCCACTGGCCACCAGACTCCCCAGACATGAACATTATTGAGCATATCTGGGATGCCTTGGAACGTGGTATTCAGAATAGATCACTACCCACTGGTACTCTTACGGATTTATAGACGACCCTGCAGGATTCATGGTGTCAATTCCCTCCAGCACTACTTGAAAAGAGTCGCAGACAGAGGGTCTGATATTCTGTACAGTCATACTTTGTTCATTAGACGGCTGTGCGGAATAGTATCGTACGCCTTTCGGAAGTCAATGAATACGGCGTCTACTACAGGTTTAGGTTACTACCGTCTTCTGCGTCTCGTAGACGAGCACAGCGAACTGGGTTTTCCGCGATCGTTGTTTTCGGAAATCTTATTAATTCCTGAAGCAGAGATTTTCACTCTCCTGAAATGTCATAATACGCAAAGGCCCAACATGTTCCAAGATTGTACAACAGAACGGCGTCAGGGATACAGGTCTACTGATTTATGCGTCTGCTCGACGACTCTTCTTGAAAACGGGAATGACCAGTGTTTTTTTTTCTGATCAGTGAGAACGCTTGGCTCCTCTAGAGATCTATGGTACAATGATGCTAGAAGAGAGGCAAGTTCTTTTTCATAGTCTGTGTAGAATCGATTAGGTATACCGTTAGGTCCAGTAGCCTTTCCTCTGTTGAGCAATTTCAGTTGTTTTTCTATCCCTTGGTCATTTATTTCGATGCCAGTCATTTTGTCATTTGTGCGACTATTTATAAGAGTAACTACATACCGAGATTCAAGTGACCCAGTTTTGGTGGTTTTTTTCCATTTGGTATCGCACTGCTACTAGATCTTCCAGACAATGAGAAGGAGTCTGCAAATTTGTTGTGACGCAGTGGGAGCGTGGGAGACAAAGTGGTGACTTAAATTCAACCCCGCCATAGGCAGTACTCCTTACCCGAAGGGTGCCGCCGCCAGATCTGCCACCTGTCAGCATCATGATAAGTCTCAACCCATGGACGAACACTGCGAAATACCACGGTGTAACTCTCGACGAGAGGTTCACTTGGGCCCAGCATACATGTGAGTCAGAAGGAGAGCATTCAGGAGTCTCCTCGCCTTGTATCCTTTGCTTAATCCCCGGTCGTCGCTGCCTCGGCACCACAGCACTGCGCTGTATTCAACACTGGATGCGCCAGTGCTAGAGCACGAGACCGTAGTGTGGCGAAAGGCCGCTGAGTGACACTTTGCAGCGCTGTAAGGTAGAGAACAGAACCCTGAAACTCGCCCTGCGCCTCTGGAGTCGGTTTTCAGCTCGTCTGCTGCACGAAGAAACTGGCATCCCACTGCTACGGGACAGAGTCTGCAAACTGCCCGCGTCTTCTGGGAGAGGTCGGTTCAATCTCGTAATTGGCTCGTCCTGGACCTGGTTCACCAACAATGCAGACGACTACACACTGGTCGGACTTGCTGCGAGAATAATTTTCGCCGCAACAGTCTGAGGTAATACAAAATTTATAAGGCTTTCGTGACCAGTTGTTGACAAACTGCCTATTTGATTCTTTCTCGGGTTCTTCTGCCAACGTTCCTCTGATGATTTTATTGACGTTTCGGCAGCACGAGTGGCTGGAATTGTCAAAGCTTCACCCTCCACTGCCGGTGGTGAACTGGAGCCGAGCTCGCGGCCGCAGACTATATGTACCCGGTGCGCCAACGTCCGAGGGCTTCTCCGCGGTCATTTCCGGTGAGGTTCCCCTCTTGCTACCTGCGACGGTCGTTCGCTGCAGTACGGGAAGCCAGGATCCGTTTACCTTAAGAGGCTCCGGAACGCCCTATACTTGCAATGTTAAAATAACGCTTATAAATTACATCTTTCCTCACAAAGTATTTGAGGTAGGAAGTTGAACTTTTTACAGATTATTTGTTGGAATATGGGCTACAACTTAATACAGGGATTTTACAAAATTTTAGTTCAGTTATTAAAGATGATTTTTTTTCAATTGTAATGAAAATTCACAACATTTTTTTTGCAATTTTTTATTTATATATTCAAAAATATACAGTTTTTTGGAAAAAGGCTGTGTTAAATTATGCAGAAGGTACTGTGTAACATTTACTGAAAGTTTGAAACAAATATGTTTGGAAGATCCTTAGAAAACATGTAATTAGTATGAGAAAATAAAAGTTTTGGGAATCGAGCGACAAAGATTGGATTAACTTTTTCGTGCATTCCAGGTCCATAGGATGGATTATCTTCATCCTCTGCAAACTCCTCCTCCAGCTTCCTCTTGTTCCTCCTCCTGTTTACTCTTGCTTGTATTTCTAGACTCTTTACAGCCCTGTCTGCAGCCCGAAGGCGTTCCTTGTCTAAAGCAAGCATCGCTCGTTGTTGTGTTCGTAGATTTTGCTAACATTTTCTTCAGTTGCAGTTACTGCAACACTGTTCCAAAAGGTGGTCATGTATGAACACTTATCACATTTCAGTTGTATTTCACTAGCAAGTCCTACGTGCTTTATTATGGAGAGTTCCAGACCAACTTCACTAGAATGAACACATCTTACACAGTTTGAAAAAATTCCTTTGAGAACCGACATATCAAATATTTCATTCACATCCGATTCGCCCATAAAACATTCATAGTTTTCACTCATTGAACCAAGCTTCTTCTGTGAAGTATTTTCTTTCCCACTTTGACTGCTATGGGCAGGTGTACTTGAGAGGTTAGGTTCACTCACTTGGTTATCATCTTTATTGTTTACAGTAATAACACATACCTTTGGCTTTCCAACATTTCTCCTTTTCTTAAAAGCCTTCAGAGGATTTCTAATAACTTTACTTTTACTCATTATTATACTTCAACAAAACAGAGACTCAAGAAACAGAATTAATTACGAATATTTTCGAGATAACGACAGAGTAAATAAACATGAAACAATCGACAATCACACCAGCGATATATATTGAACCATCACAGGTTAGCCACAACACATACTTTATCTCACATCACTAAAATGTACCTGATGAACACGGACGTTAATAATAACACCATTTGACAGCAGTTTAACAGCGCCACAGTGGGTCACGCCCATGTAGAACACATTTCAAAAAAAATTTAAAAATAGTTGTAGTCTTCGGAATTGAATAAATTATATATCTATTAAAAGGTAATAGTCTGCAGATTCAGAAAACGCAAAAAAGTAAAAATTGAACTTTTCATGATTTTGAGCCTTTCCGGAGCCCCTTAAAGCTTTCCTCTTTCTTGTTGAAGATGTTCCCGTGCTTGTGTATTTCTACAGCTTCTCTAAACAAGCGGGTGTGATAGTGCTTCTCTACAGCCAGAACTTCCGTGTCGGAGAATTTTATTACATGGTTGTTCTCACTCAGCGCGTGCTCTGCCACGGCCGATTTATCCACCTACCCCAACCTGCAACGTCGCTTATGTTCTTTGACCCTGGTGCTGATACATCGTCCAGTCATTCCGACGTAAACTTTTCCGCATGTGCATGGTAAGCGGTATATTCCCGACATTGCAAGTGGGTCCCTTTTATCCTTTGCCGATCCTTTAAGACATTCTTTGATCTTCCTTGTCGGTTTAAAAATTGTCTTTACGGCGTGTTTGTGCAATATGCGGCCGATTCTGTCCGTCTCTCTGGGAATGTATGGCAGAAAGGCCGTACCCGACATTTCTTTTTCTGATTTCTTACTTCGCCGAGTGTTTGGCTCTGTTACACTTCTAATATAATTTGTGGAGTACCCATTGCTCCTCAGAACACTTTCCAGATGCATTTTGCGTTTGAGGTGCTGCGGCTCACATATTCGTCCTGCTCGCGTTACTAGCATATGAATCATGCCTCTTTTCTGGCTCGGGTGGTGATTTGATAGTTTGTGCAGGAATCGGTCCGTGTGTGTCGGTTTTCGGTACACGCTATGTCCCAGGTTTTCACCGTCCCTTGTGATCAGCACGTCTAGAAATGGTAGTTTTTTGTCCTTTTCTACTTCCATTGTAAATTTTGTGTTGGTGTGGAAGCTGTTCAAGTGTATTAGGAAGTCACCGAGCTGTTCTTCACCATGGCTCCACACAACGAAAGTATCATCGACGTATCTGTACCACACCTTAGGTTTACAAGTCGCCGAATCCAGTGCTGTTCTTCGAAATGTTCCATGAAGTTGGCCACCACTGTGCTAAGAGGACAACCCATGGCAACGCCTTCCAGCTGTTCATAGAAATTGCCATTCCGCGTGAAATAGCTCATGGTGAGACATGCATGAAAGAGCTTTGTGATGTCTTGCGGGAAAATGGAACCGATGTACTCCAGAGCGTCGCTGAGTGGCACTTTCGTAAACAAAGAAACAATATCAAAGCTGACCAGGTGTAACTTCCCCTCAGAACAATTTATAAATGACTGTGCTTATAAACCCCTTACGTTATTTGATTTTCAAACAGCTGAGCAGAACTGAACGTGCTCAGACATTTCTCTCTTTACTAATTCTGATCATCACTAAACCGACACACAATATTTTTAGCGCAACGCAATCTGACTTTTAATAATCCCTACAAAAGAATGGGCCTTACTAACAATAACCTATACCTTTCATGAATCACTTACCTCACAAAAATCTTCGTTACTCGAACTACTGCAATACAGCGAGCGCCAATACTGCCAGCTAAATAAAAGATTCTAACTACTGAAGGCACTAACCACTGATAGGCATAGTTAGCAAATGAAAGGTTTTGATAGAGACAAACAATGTATTTACCTTAATAGTGTTCAAAAGTCAAATATATATATATACATATATATATATATATATATATATATATATATATATATATATATATATATATATATATCAGTTCATGACATCCAGTCTTACGCAACGCTACGCGCTGTTAACAGCCAACTGCCCAACACTACAATGGCAAATTCCAACAATGCAAACCAGCCACAGACTTCACACAGCACAGCCAGTGATTTTCATACAGAGCGCTACGTGGCGTTACCAACATAAAAACCTAAACAGCCTACTTACACAGGATGTCGTTTGCTGCAAGTTTTATTTTCTTCAGCTTCTCAGTGAAATGTCCTGAGTCCTTTATGTTTGTGTCGGTCTTCCCCACGTGCGGCTGGTGCAGAGAGGCCAAGTGTTTCGCCAGTTTATATGTCGGTGAGCCGAACAACCCGAGAAAGAAGCAAATAGGCAGCCTGAGGTAAACTCACCTCCACTTCACCAAACATCAGTCTTACTGCCATAAGAATTTTCACTGCAGCAGTCTGAGGACAAGCATCTCCACATCAGCCGGGGCCAATCCACGAAGTCAGGTAATCATAACACCAATCGAGACTAAATTGGCGCAGTGGCCATTGATAATTCAAATATTAGGAAAAAGGCAGCAATCAGTCGCAAAATCCGCCGTTTATTGGAGCAGATTTAGATAACGACTATTAATGTACGTAGTCATCGTCGGTGTAGTTGCTAACAGGTGACGTAGCTCCCAGTGCGTCAAAGTACATACACTAATAAATGACGTGTGCCTGGATGTGAAAAGAGGTTAGTGTTCAAACTTTGACACACTGGGAATTATGTCACCTGTTGTAAATTTCACCAATAATGACTACGTGACAGTCGAAATCCACATCTGCTCCAATGAACTGTCCTTTACATAACATTTAAAAAGCACATCGAGAGGTTCAGCAGGAATAAAATTTTTATGCTTACCCTGCGCACGTGCCGAGCAAGGACTACTCGCCGTATAAGCGACTAGCTGCTACAAGGTGCCATGACAACCTCGCGGCGTAAGTATAAGGGCAGATAAAGTAGCACACATTCCGCTTTCCACAGAGCTCTGCTCGCTTCTCATCGACGTGGGCGCACGTAATTTTTATTTTTATTTATTTTTCCTCTATTCCCTGCCCTTTTCTCGAGGAGTGTATTTCCGCGGCCGCTCCCTGCTGCGCTACGCAGCTTCGGAACGGCGTCGCCACAAAAACAAACGAGTGTAGGAGGCGGCTGCGTGCCACGGAAGCCGCGCCCGGAGGCCTGCATAAAGGAGCCCGGAGGCGGCGGCGGGGGCGGAGGCGCGATGACTCGGCGGCGGCGGCCGCACAGCGCCGCGGGGGCCGGCCCCCCGCCGCCAGCCGCTAATGACGCCGCCGGGATATTACCACGGCGGCGGGGGCGGCGGCGGGGGCGGGGGCGCACACCTGTCGCATCCTCGCACCGACACCGACACCCGCGCTCCGCGGCGAGTAGGAAAGTCACACGTCACACGGCAACGAGCGGCAGTTGCCGGGCAGTAGTCGACGGTGCTGCCCCTGTGAACGATCGGGTGAAACAAATACACGCCCTAGCGTTCCGCATGAAAGGAATTGCGGATAGAGTCGTACAGTTTTGACAGATTTCCTGTGAATGTAGAAGTTCTCTCACGAACTTCCGTCAGTAAGAGACACACAATTCAGACGATATTAAATAACACTTTTTTAAGTGGATGAACGTGTCACCATCTTGTTTCTCCTAAATATTTACAACGTCGCAACTTCCGTATGTCCAACATGTGTTTAGAATTACTGGCTTAAATTCAAAGAAATAGTATCTGCAGCAATTGAGAGATTTATACGAAATAAATTAACGAACAACGGAGCTGATCCTCCTTGGTACACAAAACTCGTTAGAACACTGTTGCAGAAACAACGAAACAAACATGCCAAATTTAAATAGATTCAAAATCCCCAAGACTGGCGATCTTTTATAGAAGCTCGAAATTTAGTGCGGACTTCAATGCGAGATGCTTATAAAAGTTTTCACAACGAAACTTTGTCTCGAAACGTGGCAGAAAATCCAAAGCGATTCTGGTCGTATGTGAAGTATGTTAGCGGCAAGAAACAATCAATTCCTTCTCTGCGCGATAGCAATGGAGATACTATCGAAGACAGTGCTGCCAAAGCAGAGTTACTAAACACAGCCTTCCGAAATGCCTTCACAAAAGAAGGCGAAGGAATATTCCAGAATTCGAATCGAGAACAGCTGCTAACATGAGTAACGTAGAAGTAAATATCGTCGGAGTAGAGAAGCAACTTAAATCACTTAATAAAAGCAACTCTTCTGGTCCATACAGTGTATCAATTAGGTTCCTTTCGGAGTATGCTGATGCATTAGCTCCATACTTAACAATCATATAAAACCGTTCGCTCGACGAGAGATCTGTATCCAAAGACTTGAAAATTGCACAGGTCACACCAATATTGAAGAAAGGTAGTAGGAGTAATACACTAAATTGCAGGTCCATATCGTTAACGTCGATATGCAGCAGTATTTTAGAACATATATTGAGTTGAAACGTAATGAATTACCTCGAAGAAAACGGTCTGGTTCTGGTTCTGAGCACTATGGGACTTAACATCTGTGGTCATCAGTCCCCTAGAACTTAGAACTACTTAAACCAAACTAACCTAAAGACATCACACACATCTATGTCCGAGGCAGGATTCGAACCTGCGACCGTAGCAGTCGCGCGGTTCCGGACTGAGCGCCTAGAACCGCGAGACCACCGCGGCCGGCGAAAACGGTCTATTGACACACAGTCAACATGGGTTTAGAAGATATCGTTCTTGTGAAACACAACTAGCTGTTTATTTACATGAAGTGCTGAGTGCCATTGACAAGGGATTTCAGATCGATTCCATATTTCTGGATTTCCGGAAGGATTTGCCACTGTACCACACAAGCGGCTCGTAGTGAAATTGCGTGCTTATGGAATACCGTCTCAGTTATGTGACTGGATCAGTGATTTCCTGTCAGAGAGGTCACAGTTTGTTGTAATTGAGGGAAAGTCATCGAGTAAAATAGAAGTGATTTCTGGCGTTCCCCAAGGTAGTGTTATAGGCCCTTTGCTGTTCCTTATCTATATAAACGATTTGGGGGACAATTCGAGCAGCCGTCTTCGATTGTTTTCAGATGACGCTGTCGTTTATTGACAAATAAAGTCATCAGAAGATCAAAACAAACTGCAAAACGATTTAGAAGAAATATCTGAATGGTGCGAAAAGTGGCAGTTGACCCTAAATAACGAAAAGTGTGAGGTCGTCCACGTGAGTGCTGAAAGGAACTCGTTAAACTTCGGTTACACGATAAATCAGTCTAATCCAAAAGCCGTAAATTCAACTAAATACCTAGGTATTACAATTACGATCAATTTAAATTGGAAGGAACACATAGAAAATGTTGTGGGGAAGGCTAACCAAAGACTGTGTTTGATTGGCAGGACAATCAGAAAATGTAACAGACCTACACTACGCTTTTCCGTCCTCTTTTAGAATACTGTTGCGCGGTGTGGGATCCTTGCCAGATAGGAGTGACTGAGCACATCGAAAAAGTTCAAAGAAAGGCAGCACGTTTTGTATTATCGCGAAATATGGGAGAGAGTGTCACAGAAATGATACAGGATTAGGGCTGGAAATCATTAAAAGAAAGGCGTTCTTCGTTGCGACGGAATGTTCTCACGAAATTCCAATCACCAACTTTCTCCTCCGAATGCGAAAATACTTTGTTGACGCCGACTTACATAGGGAGGAACGATCACAAAGATAAAATAAGGGAAATCAGAGCTCGTACGGAAAGATAGATACAGGTGTTCATTCTTTCCGCGCGCTATACGAGATTGGAATAATAGAGAACTGTGAAGGTGGTTCGATGAATCTTCTGCCAGGCACTTAAATGTGATTTGCAGAGTATCCATTTAGATGTAGCTGTAGATTTAGAAATGGCGCCAGTCTACTTTTATACATAGGGTGCAAGGCCCTCCACTCCCCGCGCCTGTGAACGTGCAGTACAGAGATTTTATTCATTTCAGAATTCTCGTACACTCCTAGAAATGCGTGGATGATCATCAATCATCCGGTATATAATAGGTTTTTTGTGCCATCTACAAAATTTAATTCTTATTACATGACAAGTCTCGAAACTGACCAACACATTTACATCAAAAATGGCAATTTTAGACTGTTGCTCCCCCTTCCCTGGAATAATTTCTGCGAATGCCCAGCGACACGGTGTCCAACAAAAGACTCCCAGGTTGTAAAATAAAACGACATGAAAACACAGGCCGATAGAAGAACGCAATAATGGCACTGTTATTGCGAAAGCTGTAGGAATTTTATACAGAAGTTGCTGACAGATGGCGCTGTAATCGCCGTAGATAGTGACGGTAAATACAAGGGGCGACCAAAAACTTTCCGTTTGACGGCATTGCTACAGCGTATATGCAACGGAGCAAGACTCCTATGCCGGTATATAAGTACCGACATATAGGCAAGGGATTGGATGCCCTTGGCAGATTCTCTCTGTTTGCTCATCGTTATCAGTGTACTACGTCAGTATTGCGTTTCGTGCTGTTCTCCTGTGTGTCAAGAGCTGTGGTTTTAATTGTGTGCTGGACTTGTAAATAGTGCTATTACCAGTGATTGTTCTGTGCTACGCCGTCCGTTGATACTTTTATGATCCAGGGTTTTGTGCTCTAATTTTTTACGGTTTTTATCTCCATTTTACAGTCGCCCCCCATTTTTGTTCTCTTCCATGATATTCCCCCTCTTTTATATCGATGTGCACCATATTCTCTCCTTTATGTTATTTAAAATGTCTCCTATTGTACGATTAATGTCTTTCGGCTAAAGAGCAGCGCATATGCTGCTGCCAGCCCGCCCCGGATGGGGCACTGAAATGCAATAAAGGAAAAAATGGTAAGGGATTAGTGTGGCATTCGTGTCTTTGCGACAAGCCTGCTGTAAATGCGGAGACGTGAAGTACGCCGACGTTATTTCCAAATGCACCCAAACCTGACCAACGTGCTGTTATTCCCTTATTACACCAGAAGACATGTATCGGACATTATTGGACAGTGAGGTAGGTGTATGGGACCGGAAGTCTGTCGAAACCACCATTGTGAAATGGTGTGCCGTGTTCCATACTGGGTGCTGCTGATTCACAGTACCGCAGGTCCCCATATCGCAGATCGCAATGCAGAAGTTACGCCAACTCAAGTTGGTGACACTGGAGCACCCGCCCCATAGTCCTGCTTTCTCCCCTTGCAGTTATCACGCCTGCATTACTCCTCTGCACTGCGGCACTTGCTTGACCTGCACACTGCAACCACATTTAAAAGCAGCGTAGTTAAAACGTTTTCACTATTCTTACAGTTCGTAAGTCATTTGATCGCTGCGCTCCTAACTTCTGAACTGGCAGAGATTGGAGGACGTCAGGCTGTTAATGCTTGTGTCTGACCACAGTCATTAATAGTAACAGCAATAATAATAATAATAATAATACAGTGTACACCACTATAGTAGGCCTTATGTAATTACTGCTGTGCGTGCTGTCCATTAATTCATTTACCTGTTTCTAAGCGAGAAATGAAACACTTTGGTCGTGCGGTAGCGTTCTCGCTTCCCACGCCCGGGTTCCCGGGTTCGATTCCCGGCGGGGTCAGGGATTTTCTCTGCCTCGTGATGGCTGGGTGTTGTGTGCTGTCCTTAGGTTAGTTAGGTTTAAGTAGTTCTAAGTTCTAGGGGACTTATGACCACAGCAGTTGAGTCCCATAGTGCTCAGAGCCATTTGATTTTTTTTTGAAACACTTTCCGGACTACTACAGATACTATCTACAACATGGAGAATACATTTTCTTGAGATGTTTAACATTTGTTACGCATATGTCTCACTTTTATCGTCAGCAATGTATTGGACAAAGCACAAAATATGTGTGTAATGGGTGGACTATGTGAGGAATCTATAACCTCCAACGCATTAATGCTGCTAATTGAGAAAAATTAATTATTGGTGACTTATGTAATCATTATTAGAATTGAGATAATAGTAATGACGTTTTGAAAATAATTTAGTTTGGTGATTGAAACAGAATCGAATTGTTGGGTTTTTACCCGTCAGAAAATTTCATTTTACCCTCAGGGGGTAATTACGCCCAGGTTCGGAACCACTGTCTAGGCCATCGTTAAAAGCGGATAAACGCCTTGCCTTGCAGTCTTTTTGCCTACCTTTGGGACGTCAGTCATTCTGTTATTATTGGACATACAAACCGTGTCAAATTTGTGTTGACAACGGGTGTGGTCAGACTTTACCTGGCTGGAATATAATATGCGTTCAGTCAAGCTGCAAGCGTATTTAAGTGGGCAAGCCTTCAGGAAGGCTTCTAAAAAGTATTATATACTAAAAATAGCTTGTTATTCAAGTCACGTCTTTCTTGTATAAAAATTCATTCAATACTACACCTGTTACATTCACAAGGTCCAAATTTCCCTACGTCTTGATAGAATGTAACAGTTTATTTTGACAAGTTTATTTGCGCAGTGTAGCAGGCAGTTCATCCTTTCATTCCCAAATCATCAATAAGCATCCTGTGACTGCAGTTGTCAAGAATTCACAAGGTAAAATACTCATTTGACGCTCTATTCACGAGATGGAAGAAGACAATAATGTACCACTAGTAATAAAGCCTTGGCCAGCAAGTAACGTGGTGTTCCTGCCTTGGCCCCCACAGATCATTATTGCATATAGCGGTCCCCTTCATATATCCTGCTTTTACTGTTATGAAGGTAGCAAAAATCGAAATGTCGCGGGTTCTAACGGTTTCTGTTTGAGAGGTCCACGATGAACACATTGCAATAACTGTTAACACGTGCGATAAGATTTGAGCGCTGTACACAGGAAAACTGTATAGATGGAAGCTCAATGCAAGTGGAGGCATGGGTAGAGGACCTGCTTCCTCAACCCCTAGCGACCATGACCTGTAGTTGGGATAGGACTGCGAATTTTCGTTGCTGCATCGTGCAATTCGGGCAGAATAGTACTGGTCCCCGTGAAAGTTCCTGGGGCAGTAGATTTACTCAGCAAGAATCTCTCAATCTACGACGTTATTACAGGACTTCCAGATAGATAAAAACTGTGCGTCGACAGGGACTCGAAACCTAAGTTTGTCCTTCGCGACTAATGTTCTTACTGACTGAAACGTAAATCCAATAAACAGTTTCGATGAAATGCTCGAATTTTGAATGTTATTTCAAAAGTGGCGCGACTATAACACCACCTGCCTTTTATAAAATGACTATTAAATGTTATGGCAAGCGAGAGAGTAATTCTACAGATCTCCAAGAGTTCAGCATAAGATATTCATGAGTACCATATGAATAGATATTATAAATTTAACATGAACGATGTCTGCTTCTCTGTTCCCGAACACTAATGTCTACGGTGTTGGAATCATCGATTTCCTCACTTAGTAAGGCCATGAAAACAGCATACATAGCCAAAAACGTGGTTTGAACAGCGACAAACTCATAATTGTATACAAATAAAGATCTTTAAGTCAGATTAATGCCGATTGATTTAGCTGTCCAGGGTCAGATCTAGCTGCATTAGGACAATCTTTCTAACTTCTTTAACGTGACTGCCGCGATTTCCTGTTGAATCCCATCTCTTCATCTCACAGTACGACTTATATCCAAAATCCTCAGTTAGTTGGATATATTCTAATCCATGCCTTTCTCCACAATTTTTGCCCTCTACGGCTCGGTCTAGTATCATAGAAGTTATCCCCTGATGAGTTGATACATGTATAATTTCGCACCTTTGTAACTTATCAGTCCATTTAATTTTCATTATCCTTCAGTATCATCGTGTCTCAAACGCTTCAATTCTCATCTTTTCCGGTTTCCTTAAGTTCATGATTCAGTCCATTAACATACTGTCATAACGACGTATTGCCTTAGATATTTATTTCTGAAATTAAGACCCATGTTTGATATTAGTATCGTTTTGGCGAGAGACGCTGTCTTTGCCTGCTGTGATTTGTTTCTTATATCCTCCTTGTTTCGTCCGGCATTCGTTATTTTGCTTCCGAGGTAGCAGAATTCCCTGCACATTGTGTATTTCGTGGTGCTCAATTTTATGTTAATTTTATTTGCTAATATTTCCGTTACTCCCCAACACTTCCATCTGTTTTTAGTGTACTCTCAGTCCACGTTCTGTGCTCAGTAGACTGTTGATTCCATTCACTGCACAGTGCAGTCTCTACTCACTTTCACAGAGGACAGATGCGTCATCGACGAATTTTAGCACAGATATTTTGCACCCTGAATTTCTGAACAATTATTTTACAGTCGAGATGACTAAACCAAACTTCGGACGCCGTGCTTCTACTCTGTCACATCAATGGTTAGCACACTGGACTCGCATTCGGGAGGACGACAGTTCAGACCCGCTTTCGGCCATCCTGGTTTAGGCTTAAGGCAAATGCCGGGATGTTTCCTTTGAAAGGGCACGGCCGTTGGATACAGAAGCTGTGGTAACCTTCTTAAGCTCATAAACTTTGAAACACGTATGTAACGCAGCAGCGATGGCGAGGCATTGTAGCATCTGTGACCAGAGAGTATGCGCTTGACCGCGCGAGTGTTGCGAGCGGTTCTCAGTCAGTAGTAGTCTTTGCGAGTTAGTTGTCGCTATGCAGAGTAGCAGTCAGTCTGTCGTTGCGAGTCTGTCAGTTCAGTCGTTGCGAGTCTGTAGCTCTGTCTAGTTGAGAGCAGTACTCAGTCTGTAGTCGTCATGCAGAGCGGTCGGTCAGTAGTAGCAGCCCAGTGCGGTTGTGTGATGTAGGCGGTCGGCAACAATGGTCAAGATGAGAAATAAGGTATACTGATAATTAATATAATCATTAGATAATGAAAAATTTTATTTATTGTAATTATTCTCCAACAAGTCTCCCAATAATAATTTTTTTATTTCAAAAGCATTTTCTCAAAACTTTAATTTTTTTGAACTAAAGATCTCGTTGCACTTCCCATTTCATTCCACTTCTTTTGAAGAAAAATTTCACTAGAATTACAAAAAAAAAGGAGAATATTATTATTTGCAATGTAGTTCCTCCAAGTGGTGCGCAACAACAAGAGCAGATATGTGACATCCATTTATTCTGAGGTAAGACTTTAATTCTGATTGTTTTTACACAGGGCCAAAAACCGATATTTCGGTTTAATTGAATTTTCTTGTCACTGAATGGACTTTAATTTTTTGAAGGATTTATAATTGAGTCAGATTGCGAATTTCAGATTTGTTGCCATTGTCAGTATATTTGATTGTAGGCAGGTTACGCATAGAGCCATGTCCATCAGCATTTCTAATTAGTATCGTTATTTTCTTTTAAAATTTTTGTGGGGAGGTTACACTTGGCCCCCATTTCTAATTAGTATTGCTATAATTTCTTTAAAAAATTGCGGTGGGGAGGTTACACTTGGCGACACCCAGTCCAGGATCGAATTTCGTTGAGAGTCTTTTGAGCGACAGTCAGATATCTGCTCTTGTTTGCTTAGATATAATTAGGATTTAGCGCAACGCTTTTAATAATATTGTGACTTTCTCTCTACAGGTCAACGGCAATTTGTTGCTTTGTTGTATTTGTGTGTTGCTTTTGCATTGTGTTGATTTGTTTTGTGAAAAAATTTGACTATTGTAAAAATGCCGCGAAGGACTGTGAATAGTGTATCGCGAAGTATTGTGAATGAAATTACCGACTTAAACAACGTGACCGATAGTAATTGTGACACGCAGTGTAATGATGACAATCCTGCGTTCACTAACAATCAGTGCATTACAACCACTAATGATGATTTTTGTCTTAATGATGAACAAACGAACTCAATTGTCTCGTCTGTTAATTTGACGACAATTGATGACGCGGGACGCTCTATTGTAATGAGCGCTGCCCTGCTTAACACAACCGATTTACTAAATTCACGTGACGAGCAGACAAATTTGTCTAATGAAAATGAACAGATCACACAAAGTAGGACAGATTTATTTAATTCCGAAACAATGACTGATAGTATACATTTGACTGACAAACCTTTTTGTAAATTTCAAAATGACCAAATGGTTACAGAAAGTGAAACAATTCCAGATCCACTATTGAACAGCACAGAGAATAGAAATGCTGACCTTGAGTCGAATCCAATTATGGCTTTGTTGCGACAAATGAGCAAACAACTTAGTGAACAGGGCGAAAAATTGAATAAAATGAATGAAAAACTTGATAAGCAGAACAAACGACTGGAAGAAGAGAACAAACAATTTAGAGAACGGAACAAACAATTTTCTGAATGTATTAAACAGCCGAGGGAAAAACACGATAACCTTAATGAACAGAACAAACAAGCTAGCGAACAGATTACAGCTGTTACCATACAATGTCAGGACACTAAAGTACAATTACGTGTGAATACTAAGACTTGTGCTAATAACAGTAATGAAAAAGTTGGCACTGTTGCACAAGAATTAAGTAGCACACGTGTAGGCACAACAGAATCACATAAAGACGAAGTTAATGTAGTCACTGAACAATGTTCAGCAAACGCAACACTGATACACGAAATTAATGCAGTCACTGAAGAATGCCCTAAAAACGAAGTACAGATTCGCGACGAAATTAATTTAGAGTCAGTGGAAGTTTCACACACTCCGAATACGGAAGATGAAGAGAAATTTGCACGACAGATCAACCAAATTGACGAAAGTGTTACAGTAACAGAGTTGAAAACTATTTCAGTCACCAATACGTCACAGAATCCGCCACTTTGCGAGCATTTGCCAGAGTCACGCAGTGCGTATAATGTGAGCAATTTACAGAGACCACGCGAATTAAAATCCAAAAAGACACGCGACTTAAAATCAGAAAAGCTACGCAACTTGAAATCCGTAATTACACAGACAAACAGATTCACACACAAACCCGAACGTGTTTTCAAATTCAATGACGAGAACGTAGATTACGAGCAAATTTTATCCGCCAGAAAATGTAAAGAAAGTAATAATGACAGCGTACAGGCACACGCTTTGCACTGTATACGACAATTTATCTTTGTACATTCACCGCTATTGCCTGTAACACAAAAGCTAAAATTTATTTGCAGTGCGTAAATGACCTCAGGGGATTCATTACGCTTTAATGAATATGTGCCGTAGCGAGCATAGGGCCCCGAGCTGTAGTAGTGCTGTTTCATCTTTAGTTTTCTGCACTGCTGCCTTTTCTTCTACTATCCTTTATATCTATCCAAACTGCTCTTTAACTATTGCTCTACCTAGTATTAAGAATATGTAATGAAAACCCGATAAGACAAATTTTTACCGAATGTGACAATTTTCATTAGGCACTCCAGAATCACGAGAACTTAAATAACAGATAAAAATCGTAATCATCAGTATGTGTAAAATTAACAGCAAATGCATTTTTTTTTTTGTAACAATAGACGTTTTTCACCACAATAGCATGAAAGTCAACCGCTTAGCATACGTAACCAACAATGCAGTCTACAAGGTCAACCAAACTTTAATGTTTCGCCGCGTGCACGTATAGTCCCAGCCCCAACAAATAGTAACGCATGGCAGCAAAGAAATAACTACGTACAGACAACACTCTATTTCAATTCCTATCGCAATACACCGTATAGGAATGATTATTAGGACAGACGTAAAAAGAATGATGAGCACAATTTTCAGCGTACATTTAATAACAGTCGATCTTATGAGCAGCAACAACATCAGCAACAACAAATAATCATGAATGGAACAGACAATAGGTGTCATCCATAGCGTAACACGTCAGTAAGAAATAACAGAACAGTTCATATAGTGGATATGCCACAGCATCCTCCCGTAAATAACAGGACGAACGATAGAATTTAACCAGATACAGCACAGATTGCATATTACAGTAACGCAAACATTACTTTTGACACGCAGAATTTTGCTCACGAGAATGTTATTTGAAACATGCTTTGTTGAATGCACCACTTTTATCGCACCCAGATATTACCAGAAATTTTTCCATTGCTACCGACAGTTCCAACACCGCTTTAGGCGTACACATTTTCCAGGAAATAGAAGAAGATGGTTCAATAGTAATCAAAAACATCGCATTTGCAAGTCGCATTTTGTCACCTGCTGAGCGAAATTATTCTGTTACAGAACTTGAAACATTATGTGTTGTATGGGCTTTCACGAGATTTAGGCATTTTCTTTATGGCAGACATACCACCGTTTACACAGACCACAGAGCAATACAATTTTTGCTTTCAGCTAAATTCACTCACGACAGGTTAAGCAGATGGAAACTATATTTACAAGAATTTAATTTTACAATAGTTCACATTCCCGGTACACAAAATGTTATAGCAGACGCACTATCGCGTTCTCTCAGTAACAATCAGCAAGACGTAGCAACCCACTTCTGCAAAGCAAATTTCAGTGTCATGTACATTCAGCAAGTTGCATTTGAAAATTTTATTTCATCGTCATTACAGGACATAGCACAAGAACAAAATAAGGACAATGTGTGGAAAGAAATTAAACACCTTTGGCAAGATAGGAAAAATGTTACGATTAGGAACCACTACACTGTACGCAATGACATTCTGTTTCGCCGCTCTCATCCTGACAGCAACATTTGGTTATTATGCATTCCTGACGAACTGGTTAACAAACTAATTTGGTACACTCATTTAAGTTACGCACATTACGGAGCACGAAAATGTTTTCTTATACTGAGACAGAACTGTTATTTTACCAACATGGAAAAACGTATACGACGAGTTTTAGCGTCTTGTAAAATTTGCCAGAAAGCTAAATCAGACACCACTTCACATATTCCTCCTTTATATCCCATTATACCTGTGAAATTAAGACACATGGCCGCAGTAGATATTTTTGGTCCGATTCCGAGAACTAACAGAGGTTTTTGCTACATTTTTGTCGCTGTTGAGCTCACTTCAAAATTTGTTACTTTCACTCCGTTACGCAAAGCTACTGCTAAAACTGTTTCGAAAGCATTTGTAAAACATTTTCTATTTCATGTAGGGCATGTAATGAAAGTAATTTCTGACAATGGATCTCAATTTCGTAGTAGTGTATGGACACGCATGTTACGAGCTAGAAACATTTCTCCGATCTATATATCCAAGTACCACGCTTCTTCGAACCCTTGTGAAAGATTAATGAAGGAAATTGGTAAGCTGTGCAGAATATACTGCCACAAAAGACATATTGATTGGGATACACACATACTCTCATTCCAAGATGTAATTAATTCCATTCCAAATGAATCCACTATGCTATCTCCGACTGTTATACTGAAAAACGTTGAACCACCGAACAAAATTAAAGAATTAATAGAATTCCCCAAAAATCGTCGCCTACGACACCACGAAATAATTGACATTGCGCTGAACAACATCAAACGTGCCGCAGAGCGCCGGAGAAGACTGCAAAAACAGGTTTGTACACGCCGCGACTTTCACGTTGGACAGAAGATATTAGTACGTACACACTATTTATCCAGCAAATTAAAAGGTAAGTGCAGTAAATTTGAACTTCTATACGCAGGTCCGTATCGGATTCGCAGCATCCCTCACCCCAATGTTGTACACGTCGAAACTTTGAGAACCAGAAAATCGAAAGGCAATCACCATATCTCAAACATTAAACCGTTTATTGAGTGAAACCACTGTATGATTCAACACACTATGATGCCATTTACTAATGCAATTAATTCACCTGACTAATTATTGATGATTATCGTATTTTTTTTCTTGGCAAGTGCCCGGCAAGGTAAGGTTAGCAGGTCGCTCTTCTTGTCGTTACACATCAGACCGTGCATATTTTTCCAGATGAATTTACACATTTACGACTATTTCTGCAATTATATTTATGTGACTACTTATTGATGATTATCGTATTTTTTTCTTGGCAAGTGCCCGGCAAGGTAAGGTTAGCAGGTCGCTTTTCTTGTCGTTACACATCAGACCGTGCACATTTTCCATTTTTTTGTGTATATGACTGTACTCCAGTTTTGTTTGTATGCACTATGAAATAGTTAAGATATAACACACACCAGTCGACTTTGACATTTTTTTTTTGCCTTATGACATCTCAACATCGTGACTGTTTCACATTTTTTTTGCTACTGCATTGTATTATTCTGTGTACATTTTTTCGCATCCGAACACTGTCAATGTCTTGGACATATTACGTTTTCTGTCATGTTATGCTGTATGGTTAATTGTGTCACCATAAACCAGTCATTATTTAGTGGGTATAGGATTTAAATGCAAGACATTAATCTTTGTTCATCAATTTCAGAAAGGAATGATGATTCTAAGAAATAAATTTAACATAAATGGGAATTTCACCTACGGAATAAACGAAAGGAGATGCAATAACTTTATGAGGAAGAGTAAAGGGATCAGGATTAACAAGCATTAACAAGACTATACTATACTCATCACAGAATAGCAGTCTTAACTAATTTTTTCTTTCAGAATACAAGGTGATTGATGCAGGCTGTCAGACTGAACTACACATCTTAGTTTTAGTGATGAAATATGCTAGAGATAAGGAATAGTTAGGTAATGAGTAATGAAGTGATTTTTTGCAGATGATAGTGAATACTGATGAATAATGATGAAGGAAATGGTATTATGAATAATGAAGTTTTTCTTTACAGGTGATGATAATGGTGAAGTTATGATGATATGGATAATGAAGTTTTTTTTTCTTTATGCCACGTAGTTATTTAAGTATTTGTTGCGGTTTGCTTTGACAGCAGGTGTTACATTGCATAGTAGGATGACGGAAAGTTTTGGAAAGGACAGCTATGGAACACATTTTATACACATTTCACTACTTGTTAATTCGAAGTTCACTACTTTTCAGCATAGTGTGCGTTTCTTCTTTCAGGTCAATAATCCGTTTTTGTATTTTTTCCAGGAGAAGTTTTTCATGACACTTACTAAACCTGTTACTTATTATACCTGTTCTAGTACTTGCATTTTTATATTTTTTACCCATTTGTGTTTATCATTTATAAATGTGATCACATGTACTGCCTTGTTACATAATCTTGCTACAGCTGACTCATGACGAATGACGTTACCTATCCTCATTTGCAGCAATAGGTCAAAAGCAAAAAGTATTATGCCTCAGCAATTAATTATCGATCCCAACGCAATGCATTGCTACCAAAAAAATGTATTACCAGTCCCACATAATGTCACTAGTTTATGATAATTCTGAATAATACTGATCAACTCTGAATAGCATGTCACTCGAGTAATGACCTCTTAATGAGACTATATTCAAAATAATGCTTTGTCACTAGCTAATAACTGCCACTGTTTATTGTAATGCCTGTGATTACTAATGATTTGACTGTAATTAACTGATTTTTAATAATGACTTCGTAATAATCTGAATAATACTGAATGATGATTTTATTCAATACTTGATGGCCACTGAGTGCCAATAATTAATGTCAATCAACGAAATTGTTATTAATTATGCCATTAATTAACTCTTGTTTTCAATGTTCATACTTTGTTGTTGGAAATGAATGTGACTGTTTCATAATGCTTTGTAATTAGGAAAAGACTAATGATTCTTAATAGATTGGAATGACACATAATTAATTAACTATGGTACTGTTTAATAATGCTTTGTAATTAATTAAGGCTACAAATGATTAATTAATTAACTGTAATTAGACAAATGATTAATTAACGACAAATGATTAATTAACTGTAATTATACAAATGATTAATTAACTGTAATTAGACAAATGATTAATTAATGACAAAGGATTAATTAACTGTAATTAGGAGAAGGTTAATGATTCTTGATTATACTCTGTAACTGAAAAGAATGCGATTATTTCATAATATTTTGTAACCAGGAAAAGAAGGCTACTGATTCTATGTAAAACAATTAATGAACATTTTCTGTAATACTACATACTTGGTACAGAAATGTTCAATAACTGGGCTATGAATGCCACGAACTATCAATGAAGACTGTAATTGTCAATATTATGTGACTTGATGTCCTTCACCTCATAAGCTAACTACCCTGAATTACTGCAATGTCCATTTGTCCTGTTTATCCCAGTGATCATGGAGCACTATATTTGGTTTTGCACTAATTCTACGTTGGTGTGCCTTGTAAGAGTGTGGTGTTGACACGACATGCTGTCCACCACCATGAGCGATGAAGACATTATTATGGTCCCACTGTTTGGTGTACCTAATGTACTGCCAAAATGAAAACATGGAACATTACTACGACGGTTCAGTGTCTTGGCTACACTGATAAATTCTGATGGGAAAAGAACTTCAAGTTGTGTCACTTGGTGTTGTACTACTGTGGAAAGATATGGACTTTCAGAGCAGCTGTGTGCAATCTAAAGTGCTACAACCATGATGCAATCCTTCCCTTTCCTATCCTGATTCTTGTCACATAAAGAAAAAATTTTTTGGTAACATCATTTATGTTCATAGGTTATACATTTTTCGATTCGCTAAACTCCAGTGTGAGTACACTTATGTCACTGGTCGACATGATGTTTGCCATTATGTTTATTTGTTGTGAAAATACTAAAGACATTTTTCAGTGCATGTGCACTTTGGACATGAATTTTTTTTTTGCCATTATGTTTATTTGTTGTGAAAATGCTAAAGACATTTTTCAGTGCATGTACACTTGTCAACATAATATTTTTTGCCAGTCTGTTTATTTGTTCTGAATATGCTAAAGAATTTTTTCAGTGCCTGTGCACTTTGTTATCTGTCAAATAATTTATATATACTTTTCTGATTTGCTACTATGTTTTGTACTCACATTTTGTCTTTGTCTGATATATTTTGTACTTAGTGCGTGTGCACAACATTTACTTTATGTACTACATCTAATTATTCTTACCAGTCTGTTTATTTGTTCTGCATATGCTAAAGAATTTTTTCAGTGCCTGTGCACTTTATCTGTCAAAAAGTTTGTATATACTTTTTTCTGATTTGCTACTATGTTTAGTATTCACATTTTGTCCTTGTCTGATATATTTTGTATTTAGTGCGTGTGCACAACATTTAAATATTCTGTAAGTTGTAGGATTTTGTTAATTAAAGAAAAATTTTGCCGCGCTTGGCAAGTCCAAATGACTCACCATCGCTGCCAAATTTTTGCCCCCCGAGTGGAGGGTTATGAAACACGTATGTAACGCAGCAGCGGTGGCGAGGCATTGTAGCATCTGTGACCAGAGAGTATGCGCTTGACCGCGCGAGTGTTGCGAGCGGTTCTCAGTCAGTAGTAGTCTTTGCGAGTTAGTTGTCGCTATGCAGAGTAGCAGTCAGTCTGTCGTTGCGAGTCTGTCAGTTCAGTCGTTGCGAGTCTGTAGCTCTGTCTAGTTGAGAGCAGTACTCAGTCTGTAGTCGTCATGCAGAGCGGTCGGTCAGTAGTAGCAGCCCAGTGCGGTTGTGTGATGTAGGCGGTCGGCAACAATGGTCAAGATGAGAAATAAGGTATACTGATAATTAATATAATCATTAGATAATGAAAAATTTTATTTATTGTAATTATTCTCCAACAAGTCTCCCAATAATAATTTTTTTATTTCAAAAGCATTTTCTCAAAACTTTAATTTTTTTGAACTAAAGATCTCGTTGCACTTCCCATTTCATTCCACTTCTTTTGAAGAAAAATTTCACTAGAATTACAAAAAAAAAGGAGAATATTATTATTTGCAATGTAGTTCCTCCAAGTGGTGCGCAACAACAAGAGCAGATATGTGACATCCATTTATTCTGAGGTAAGACTTTAATTCTGATTGTTTTTACACAGGGCCAAAAACCGATATTTCGGTTTAATTGAATTTTCTTGTCACTGAATGGACTTTAATTTTTTGAAGGATTTATAATTGAGTCAGATTGCGAATTTCAGATTTGTTGCCATTGTCAGTATATTTGATTGTAGGCAGGTTACGCATAGAGCCATGTCCATCAGCATTTCTAATTAGTATCGTTATTTTCTTTTAAAATTTTTGTGGGGAGGTTACACTTGGCCCCCATTTCTAATTAGTATTGCTATAATTTCTTTAAAAAATTGCGGTGGGGAGGTTACAACTTTTATGGACTTGGGTTCCCTTCCACTTCTCCCTGTGTCATGAAAGTTAGTAAATTACAATAAACAAAGTATTCCTATTCTCAGCCAATTCTCTGCCCCAGTGACTTACATGTCAGTGGTCCTGTCACTTACATTTCTTTTTGTAGTTAAGACACAGATGTTTTTGGATTAGGTTGCTTTCAAGTTGTTTGGTTTTACCATTACAGATAAATGGATTTGGTGCCTGAACAAGTGCTGTATACACAGTTAGATGCATTATGTTCTGAGTTTTCCTCTTTTGTCTCTTCTGGACTGTGGTGTGCCAACAATTTTCGAGTGCACATTACTATGAAACTTTCTGCTCGGCCTCATTTTTTCCAGTCCCATATGGTTCCAGTGGAATTCATGGAACACGTCAAAGATACATTAGATCACCTCACGGAAACCATCATTGTTCGACTTATTGCATCAAGTGAATGATCTACCACCTAAGTTATAGTAAATAAACCGTTTGGCCGATTATGTCTCTGCGTCGATTTTAAAGTTTCTGTGAATCCACTATTTATAGTGGACATACCTGATACTGCGCACGCACAAACTCTTTGTAACTTTATTACGTGGTCAATATTTCTCAAAAATTGACTTGTCGGATGCCTATTTACAACTCCCTTTAGCCGCAGAATCACAATGTATGTTAGTTGTCAATACCCGTTTTGGACTGTACCAACACTTCAGTGTCTGTGCCGAGTTGTGCAAACTATTTGGGTGACATTGCAGTTTGCAGTGTCTCTACTGAGGAACATTTACAAAATCTATGTATTCTTTTTTTCTGTCCTCCAAAGGGATGGCTTGAATTGTAAATTACAAAAATGTCAATTTTTTCAACCTTGAAGTTTCTTGCAAGGGTCTCAAATACCAGCATCAATATGTTTATGCTGTTGTGTCTCTTCCACGTCCTAGATCAGTCAAAGAACCTCAGTTTTTCTAGGTGAAGTTACCTACTACCATAAATTTTTGCCTGGAACAGTCATTACGTGAGTTGCCGGACAAAGGAAGTGAGTTTCACTAAAACTGCATTTTCCATCTTCAGAAAATGTTACAGTCTGCGCCCTTCTTAGTGAAGTACCAACCATGCCTCCACTTGGTCCTTTCAGCAGACGCTTCACAGTATGGGGTAATCCCAGCTTGTGCTCCGTCTCTAAAGACCCAGTTATCGTCTGGATGTTAAACACTAATCTCCTCCTCCTTCTCCTTCTCATCCTCCTTTGTCAATTACTGTTAACTGAGAACCAACCAATGACACTAATGACTTAAAACTACTCACTTGGATGTCAATATGCATCACATGCTTTTAATATCACGAGCTTTCCTGATAATTTTGTTGCAGAAAGGAAAGAAAATGGTTTAGCAAGCAGCCTATCACTGAACAAACTAAATAGCTGTCTAACCGCATACGCTTGCTCTCCTTTAAATAAATATCAGATTTCTTCATTTTTGGAATCTCTAGCCTCAGTAGACTTCTATCCAGTGAGCACGATCGGAAAAAAATACAAAATAATATCCCAGTGACCTCATATGACCACAGATTCCATATGAGAGTGGAAAATCATGGATTAAGTAACATGTCTGACCACTCAACAAGGTTGTTGTTAGGTCGTATCGCTGGTGCAGTACAGAAAATGATATGAGGAGCTACACGACATTAGATACGATGCTGTACTTCAGCAGCTATTCACATGGAGACACGGTACCGAAAAGAAGCGCCCAGTAAGTAGAGTGTTCTACAATTACACAATCACATGAAAAACATTGAATGTGTGTTTGTGTGAATGTGTGTGTGTGTGTGCGTGTGTGTGAAATCATTCACGTACGTATGACCAGCGAGCGCCAATACTGCCAGCTAAATAAAGGATTCTAACTACTGAAGGCACTAACTAGTGATAGGCATAGTTAGCAAATGAAAGATTTTGATAGAGAACAAACAATGTATTTACCTTAATAGTGCTCAAATGTCATTATATATATATATATATATATATATATATATATATATATATATATAAGTTCATGTCGTCCGCTCTCAAAATTCTGCCATCTCTCTCCCCACATCCACCACTGCTGGCGGCTCACCTCCAACTGCGCAACGCCACGCGCTGTTCACATCCAACTGCCCAACACTACAATAGCAAATATTCCAACAATGCAAACCAGCCACAGACTGCACACAGCACAGTCAGTGATTTTCATACAGAGCGCTACGTGGCGTTACCAACATAAAAACCTAAACAGCCTACTTACACGGTAACGTATATTTTTATCGATAAAATTTGGAGAAAGCAAATATTCAAATCTGAATTAGCTCGTTTGAATGGATTGTAGTATTTATATTAGAAAATACTGTATCAGCAAAATAATGTGGACCGCATTTTACATCGCATTTTATGTCGAAAAGATGAAAAAAAGTAAGCATATTTATCTGACAGAACCCGTGAAAGCTACTGTAGGTACTTACAGAGGAAAATGACATAGAGAGAAACTCGCCAATTCCTACATATGGATTGCGGGTGTCGCCCGGCCTACGAGCCGCACTTTAACACTACGTCAAATAAAAACAAGAACAGCTCTTTTAGTGAGTCAGTAGCAAGCAAGTAAAGTATCGTATTTAGTATCATCTGAATCAATACTAGCCTGTGGATGTACTTTTAATAAATCGACAGTATCTTAGGTTAAAAAAGCTGTTATATCTATAAAAGTTGCAATCCCATTGGTTCAAAGGAATAAGACCCTCTGGAGGAAGAGGAGGAGGAGGAGGGGGAGGAGGAGGAGGAGATTATTGTTTAACGTCCCGTCGACAACGACGTCATTAGAGACGGAGCACAAGCCCAGATTGGGGAAGGCTGGGGTTGAAAATCGACCGTGCCTTTTCAGAGGAACCTTTCAGGCGTTTGCCTGAAGCGATTTAGCGAAATCACGGAAAACCTAAATCATGATGGCCGAATGCGACTCCACTGTGCTCTAACCACTGCGCCACCTCGCTCGGCAAGATCTTCCGTCTAACGTACGTACTGCCAGTAGAAACGCGTTATAAAGGTAACTAAATAAGTCATTTTGTTACTGTTCTCCAACTTGTACTAGGAGTCCTCTTGTTTGTAACTGGTACCTTGAAACGGGGGCGGCAATAAGAAACGAGGACGTACAAACAGGACTTAGCGTGGTACGCACGATTCGCGCCTGCACACTTTCGTTTAGATTACCCGGCGAGCAGGAGCATTATGCGCTCGATACTCTAGATCTGTAGACTTCATAATACTGTACAGTCAGAGTTGGTGACTACGTTTTACTTCGACACATGCTCAGGTTTCCGCAAGTTCCACTCAGATGTAGTGGAAGAAGCATTACAGCTTACGTGCCCCATGAGAGCATTCAGAACGCTTTATCGTTATGGTTTCTAGTGAATCAATGTACTGGACGATGAAAAATATTTTGCAGATCGCGTTCATGAAACAGAATTTTCTAAGTACAATAATCCCCGGACTCATGCTTATGATATCAACTGCATCGGGACTTTATGCGGATCAGCGGCGCCGAATGAAAATTCGTGCCGGACCGGGACTCGAACCCGAAAGACATTTTCACTCGCCGCTGCTGATTCCACATTAAGTCCCGGTGCAGCTGATATAAGTTCCTTCCCTTCCCTTTCCTTTCCTTTCTCCCCTCCCCCCTCCCACCTACATTAAATTTACGTAATATATGTATCGCCGTTGCGGACTCCGCGTGGCGCCTGTTCTTTCGGACCTGTCGGAACGCACTCTTATAGTTTCATAAAATGTTCAACACCACAACGTATTACAGTACAGTAATATGCATCCCAACAACGTAAACCGAAGTTATGGTGACAATTTCGTCTGGCGAGTCAATTTTTTTTAATAAATTGAATATTTGACCATCAGCTGCTTTTCTTTTAAACCCAAATATCAGCAGGTTTCAGTCTTCTACCATCTTCACGGATAAGGGTTAAAATTATATAAGCCACCACATTAACATTTCAGTTATAGTTAACCGACCCTGTCCGGTCAACAATTTTCCATCTCTAATTTTTTTTCATCTCCTATCAACAGTTAGTTTTCTCAGCCTTGTTCCCAAACATTTTTGAACATGGTCTACACAATCTAGTTTTCTAATAATGGCATCTCCATATGGCTTAGAGTTAACCACGTTACTGTATGCCTTACTGTCACCATCGCCCAAACATTTGGTGGACCGTACGTCTCTTGTTTCTATGGAGCGATGAAATATTTGTTGTACTCCATGAACTTCCATATCACCACTTGTTCCTCTAAAATTAGCCACACAGATGTGTTCTTTATGTTCATTGACCTTACAACATTTGCAATATTTAGACATTATCTCCACATCTAACACTTTACCGGTGTCTACATTCGTGGCAGTCACTACTCTATTCAGAGAAGTATGTCCTCCTTTCTACCAACTTTCATCAAGTGCAACTGCAATATCTGAACATCCATCATTTTCTTCCACTGCTTCACTAGCAGCCAGTTTCATGCTTTCCTCACTGACCTCACATACACTCTTCCCTGATATTAAAGTCAGTTTTTCAAATTTATTTGGTGTTTGATGTAAGTTCATCACAGAACAAAATGTTCTCACTGCAGCCATGCCCTTGCCAATGGATCGTAAGGCATAAACTAATCTAGTATTGATTTCATAAGGGCCACTTGCATCTGGGTTTGAAGAACTCATAAATGAAATCACAGCTGAGCATTTAGTGCAAATTAAATCCAAAGCAATTGCTAGGCCTTTTCTCCCAGTGGCACTCTCACAAATTTTCACACTCTGTGACTCACCACACTGTCTACATTGTACAAATTTAGAAATTACATCTGATAATATTCCCAAATTTATAATAATGTTACTGCACCCCTTGTCACTTACAGTAAATTCGTTGTAACTCTCTTGAAATGGTGAGAGCTTCTTTGATGATGCAGTTGTTGAAGAATTAAAATTAGAAACACCGTTGCCGGCGACAAAACCTCTTGTACAGAAAGCTTTCTAAACTTCTTTCCTCTAAATTGTTGTTTCTTGAAAATGCCTTTACGTTTCGTCATTTTCAATAAACACAACAAAATACACGTAAACAAGCACTGCAAACGTAAGTATAACAACTACTCGCAATCACACTTGGACAAAACTAACCGCGTGTTTGAAAGCGTGTTGTTTACAAACAGCAGAAACAAAAGAATACCAACCGTTGCATTCCAAGGATAGCCAACACACTCGGGAGTAAAATAAAAATCCTTAACGTGCAATTAGGGGATATAAAGATCTAAAATATATGCAGAAAAGTGGGTGACAGAAAAGTGGGAGTGGCACATAAACACAATTGGTAGGAAAATGCTCTTTAAATGCTCGAAAAAAATTTTTTTCAGCAAAATCCTTTTCAGAGTACTTAAATAAAACCTTAATCTATCTAAATATGATGAAAACCGAAAATTGATTTTTTTTCGACCTGAACCACGGTGTGGTCCCCTTAAATTAGTCATTACTTAAATTATGTGTAGTGCATGCCAAGAATATCAATATTTGCTTCGAAGAGTCCTGTGTCGTATATTGATATTCATGGCATGCACTACACATTATTTAAGTAATGACTAATGCAGTGTGGTGACTTAAACCATTTTAACCCTTATCCGTGAAGAGGGTGCAAGACTGAAACCGGTTGATATTTGGGTTTAAAATAAAAGCAGCTGATGGTCAAATATGAATTTTATACATTACTTGACGGCTGTTGATAGTCACCTTCGAAAAATGTTTAAAATTTTTTTCTTCTCACGCAAAATTTGCTCTTAGTAATCTAGCAAATTTTTTATTCCTCGCCTTGTAGCAGATAAGCACATTTGGTGGAATCAATTTTTTCAAAATTTGGAACCCTTTTTTTCAATTAGAATGAGGCCTTCTGTCAAGCTTGCAAACGTCACTTTCATCTTCTAACTGAACTGTGTCTCAGGAATCAGGTTATTCCATATTTTGCTCTTGCTCGCGCATTTCTGTAAGCTCCTCAGTTGACAGCTCGTGATTGTGTCAATCCATCAGTTCTTGAGCGTCATCACCGCCCATCTCTACATTTAATTGTCTGGCAAGATCGACCACTTCTTCAATCACATTACCAATCTGATCAGGATCTGGTGCTGATTTCCCCCGGGTTTCAGTGGTGAAAAGAAGTATACAGTTTTATCCAGACGCCGTTTAAAGTTTTTTTTTTGTGAAATTTGATTGCAAGATTGTCCAAAAATTCTCATGAAATCTAAAACATTGGATTTGTTCCAAAAATGTTTAACAGGAAGCTCGTTGCTTTGTCTTATAGCTCAATGTAGATACGCAAACGATCGTCTCGTGTAATAAGCTTTAAATGTTTTAATGACTCCCTGATCCATCGGCTGAAGCAAGGTGATTGTATTCAGTGGTAAAAGTACAACTTTCACAAGTAGGTCTAAATTAATTAGAGTCACAGGAGGATGAGCTGGTGCGTTGTCAGTTAATAGTATCACTTTAAATGGGATTTGTTTAATTGGCAATAACGTCCGACTTCAGGTAATAAGTGATGATCAAATCAGTCATCAGAAAGGGAAGCTCTCTCCCAGGCTCTACCACTCGACTTCCAAATCACGGCCAATCCAGCTTCAGATCTATTTTTTAAAACTCTTGGATTTACTGAGCGGTAAAGTAAGAGAGGTTTATATTTACAACCAACAGCTGCATTCGCGTCATCCATCACTGTCAATAGAGCTTTAAAATCTGTAAAGGCTTTTTCCTTCACTCACGATGAAAGTTCATTTAGGCATCTTCGTCTACACTAAACCAGTTTCATCTATGCTGAATATGATTTTGCCTATGCCATAGCCTATGTCATTGCGTTGAGTTTCTTTGTATAGAGCGACGCAGTCTCTTTATCAGCGCTTGCCGCCTCTCCGCTTTCTGCGATGCTACGCCATTCATAACGACTTTTGAATCGGCAAACCCAACCGTTACAGGCTTTAAACATTTCATCTTTGCCCGCCTCCCCAGTTCCTTCTTTCAACCTCTCGAAAATCATTTTAGCTTGAGAGCAGATCGTGTTCTAAACCATAGGAAACTTTTTCGCTCTTACTTGATTTTCACACCACAATTTTACGTTGTTCCCATCCGAGCGATAATACCATGACGTTTACGAAGATATTTGAATTCAAAGGCTGAGCATTTCTCACAGCTTCGAAATTTTTTCTTTGCCTTTAATAGTTGTTCTGACTGTTGATTCCAGTAGATCAAACTTCTTTGCTAATGCAAAAATTTTAATTTTTTCACCGAAGTCTTTGATAATATCAAGTTTATATTCCGAAGAGAATGATTTTTTCCTTGTTTGATGCAAATGACTCAGTTCTACTTCGTTTAGATGACATAGTTACGTGCGGTAGCGTTCTCGCTTCCCACGCCCGGGTTCCCGGGTTCGATTCCCGGCGGGGTCAGGGATTTTCTCTGCCTCGTGATGGCTGGGTGTTGTGTGCTGTCCTTAGGTTAGTTAGGTTTAAGTAGTTCTAAGTTCTAGGGGACTTATGACCGCAGCAGTTGAGTCCCATAGTGCTCAGAGCCATTTGAACCATTTGACATAGTTAGAATCTATCAATCAAGCAAGCTCCGTAGATGAAACGATTCCGCACGAGATAAGTCCGAAGCTCTCGTAAGCCGAACATTGTGTGAGCAGTGTGCAGAAACAGAGGTGCGCAGCGCTCAAATGGACGAATCGCGTAACCCTGCATTAACGTGAGTCGGGGTATTACTGTATACAGACTAGACACAATGTCTTATGTTAGCGTAGTGGCCGTCTTGGACACCAAATGTAAGATTTACAAATTGTTTTCAGTCAGCCACTTGTTTGAACAAACTACAGCTGGCCTGAATTTGTATGACCTGAAGCTGAAACAATATAATAAAACATTTTTCTATGTAGTTTATTGCCACGAACTGGGGTGTCTCTAAGTGTGTCTGCCAGTTGAGATTTCTCTTCTTGCTGTTATGCTTACCGTTAGATAAAGAAGCCTGTTACTGTTCTTGGTGCGTCTCTTTACATACCTTGATGTCACACATTAGTTCAGCCTGATGCGAATCCTACACTTTTGTGTAATGTCCTAATATAAGTTTCACAGTAGTTTTTTGATCAACTACATGCAGCTTATCAGGATCCAAACAATAACACGAATGCTTCCATTTACTTTACCTAGAACTGGGACTTCGATCACACTCTAATACACATAGCCACGACTCTCCTTTTGGGTTTTGTTTCCCAGTGCCATAGCAGCTCGCCAAACTGTCAGAAAGTTGAACTGATGACCATGGTGTTTGGTGTACGTTTGGTTTGCGAGGCGCTCAACTGCGTGGTCATCTGCGCATTGTTGTACGCTTATTGTGTTGTTTACTTTGGTTGTGTTATGATTTTTGCAAAGTAGCCGATGTGAGTAACGTAATAAACTTTAGAACCAACCAGAAGAATGCTCGCGTTCGTCATTTTAGATTTTCTAAGGACTAAGAGGTCAATAGGTTTGAGGAACCTAATGGAAAACTGTGTCGTATAATAATTATCTGCAGATGCTAACAAGCCGCAGTAGGGTAAACGATAATAATAAAAAGGAAAGAAAAACTCGTTCATCTATCCTCTTCCTTTGAAACAGGAGACTCCGTAGACTGTTCCTAATTTTTTGTCAACACAAACTTTTCGTTTAGGTTCGACACGACGTCTGCAGCTTGTCATGTTGATCGCTGGTTGCAGCAGTCTTATTCAAACATAAGAACAACAACAGTGATTAAAATGCTGCTTTCATTATTATGGCCACAATCGAGCATTATATGCTGCAAGTCTTTCTGCCTGGAATTACTCTCATCACGTCTGGGCAAGTCTATCACTTTTTATCAGTCTCTGTTCACACTGAGGCATATGTCTTTAACTTGGGCCGGGGTCCGGTAACGTACTTTTTTAATGCCTAAAAGTTGTTTGCACAGTTCTCCCTGTTTTATTTAACAGAAGGTACTCCGTTGCTAAGGCACGCAGTTATTGCATGTACTACATCTTCTGAATCCGGCTTTTCATTCAACAATTTTATTTTGTGTGCCGGCCGTGGTGGTCTAGCGGTTCTAGGCGCTCAGTCCGGAACCGCGCGACTGCTACGGTCGCAGGTTCGAATCCTGCCTCGGGCATGGATGTGTGTGATGTCCTTAGGTTAGTTAGGTTTAAGTAGTTCTGTGTTCTAGGGGACTGATGGCCACAGATGTTAAGTCCCATAGTGCTCAGAGTCATTTGAACCATTTTATTTTGTGACTTTTATTGTCTAGAAACTATTTCAGAGACATTTTTTGCTTGAGACACATTGATATGATTTGTGCAGTGAACTGAACATTAATAGTTTGCTATATATTTCTACCGTTAATTGGAAGCATCGGGTACCATATGGAATAATAGCATAGACAGAAGCCGCATTTTGGCAATCGTCGTCTGAGCGACTATTAAGCAGAACGAAACGTCAAATGGTGTGCTGTTGCTTTTTATTCACGGAACTCCATCTCCGTTCTTTCTCCGTGACAAATGTGTGTTTTTGTTGTGTTGGTTTCAGCGGGATAATGTGCAGTTAACTACGATTTGACAAGTCTCTCTTCATGAAGACCTTGTAGCACAGTTACTGGCATAAGCGGTTGGCATCAGTAGCACATGTGCTGTCAACAGTCTCGCCTTCCGCACAGCGTAGAAGTTCATAAGCACACCGAGCACAGATGTTTAACTCATACGTATTTGTGGATGCAATCTGGATATTTCATTTTAAAGTGTATTATTATTGTTGTTAAAGTATCTATTAGTTAAACAACAAGTAAACTGGCCTTTATCTAAAAGAGTTTCTCTGCGAAGACTTTCGTTAACAAATATCTAAAACAGTCACAGAGGTATGTTCCGTCTAGTGGCTAAATGAAAGGCAGGTTTTTTTTTGCCGTAAAGAAGAGTATCACTTCGTTTATTTATGAAGCGTTTTCAGTGGCGTATAACACATATTTGTTTTAATACAATACATACGACAGACGTACTATGTAGCAGTTACAGTATGTTTCAGTGTTACATCACGTCATGTTTTTCTCATGTTTTTCAGATTAGAGACAACTTTTGTGGCACAAATTTCTTGAAGTTAATTTATCGTTTGGTGTTAATTACTATTTTCAGTGTTGTTAGTCCATATTTGTGGTCCTCGAGATGTGTTCATTCGGTTCCCATGCTCCAGCTGGCCGATTTTCAACATGTGTTTGTTTACAGTGAGTACTGTTGCTAACTGTCGCTGTGTGTCTATCTTTTGTTTTTTGTTTGTGTTGTGTTGTGTGTGTGTGTGTGTGTGTTTCGATATTTTTCATTTTGTATGTGTGAAAGTGTCTGTTTGCGTGTGTGGGGGGGTTGGATGTGTGAATTTTGTTATGTGTGAAAGCGTCGTTCCTTGTGAGAACGGTTTTTTTATTAAGTTATGACGATCATTGTTTTCTAACAATAATGGAAATTCCTGGATGGAGCAATACGTAAAATAAGAGAAAAGTAACAACTTAGCTATAGCGTATCGATGTATGGAGATAGTAACACATAACAGAAAGCAATATTGGCACTAGCTTTCGGGCACTACCTCTTTTTCCAGCAGTAGTACACACATTGGCTTTTTGGGGGCTGCGTGGTTGTGTGTGTGAATGTGTGTGCTCTTTTTGGAAACGTGCTACTGCTCGGAAGGTAGTGTGATTACTGCTTAGTGTTATGTGTTACTTTTCTCCACGTACCGATCTGCTATAGGTGAATGCTTGCCTTTCCATTATTTTACGTCTTGCTAATTTTATAAATTTAACGAAGCAAGTTTTTCAGTGGTCGATGAAATGCTAGTATCAGACTCCAGTGAACGACATCTTCTTTCACCACCTAGAAGGGTTTCATCATATTAAAGCTTAAATCAATAAAACCTGATGGGTCAGTAAATTTTAGTAGCGACTACACTAGGTGAAGACTACTCCAACACATTCCTGACGAAACATCAGTCTTCATGAGAAATGCAATAGAAAGTTGCAGTCCTTGCAGTGTCTTCACGTTAACGATTAATACGCTGTCTTTTCATAACCACTTGTTGTTGACAGGAAAAGAACTGTCAACCACTTTTTGACAAATTTTTATATTAAGTTACTCAGCATTACCTTGACAGAGACGATCATGTAAACCTGTATTCTGTTGCCAGAGTTCTTTTGTCACATTGTATAGAGTTTCTAATTGTTCGCACGATTCCGCGTTGTCATATTTATAGCATTATTTGTTTTCATCGATATACATGCGACAGTATGCGCTACTGTTATGTTCCAAAACGCCCCGCATAAAAACGATTTTTTTCCAGGGCTCATACCTCGCGTTCTATTGGTGATAGAAATTTCGAGTCAAGTGATTTAGCTAGCCCTTGCGCTAGGCCCCATTTTTATACAGAACAGAAGGATCGTCTTACTATAACTATCCTACAGTACAGGATCAGTTTTTAAAAAATGGTTCAAATGGCTCTGAGCACTATGGGACTTAACATGTGAGGTCATCAGTCCCCTCGACTTAGAATACTTAAACCTAACTAACCTAAGGACAGCACACACATCCATGCCCGAGGCAGGATTCGAACCTGCGACCGTGGCAGCAGTGCGGTTCCGGACTGACGCGCCTAGAACCGCTCGGCCACAACGGCCGGCGCAATTTTTAAAATAACACACTTTCGCGAGCTTAGGCAAATGCAGCAAATCGACTGATTCCTTTTGAATTAGCTGTGGTCTATGGTTTGCGGTAAGGGACTTATGGAGACACCATTCAGTTCAGAAACACTTCCAGAGAAAACCTCAAAAAACGTTTTCACCGTATTTTCGCCGTCAGCAGCGGATATCTAAATAACTAACAGCAAAAAATTGCTCAACGTTTAACACTTCACTCTCTAGGCAGCTATGTAGACGTACCATCTTCCCGTTTTCAAAAATCTTTATGCGTTATAGACACCCCAAATACATGGCTGTTGGGTGCCATAACCCAGCAGCAGATTCCAAGACGGCTATACATGGCAAATGGCTGAAAGTTTTCAATATAGTCCTATGATCCCAATATCGATCAACCTCGAAAATTTTCTTGTTATCTTTATCCGTTTCCGAGATACGGAGGTTCGAACTTACCCTACTTGCGCACGTAAAATCCTGCGGTAGGCGAAAACGTAGCATATAAAGTGACGTAGCATGTAGAAATAGGCTGTAACGTATCTCTGTTCTCATCATAATGGATCTGGGAACCCCGTAATGTAGTACTGACGCAAGTGCCAAATTTTTGTGCACTTAAAATTCGGTCTGCCGTGTAAAATTATTAGTATTGCGTTACTTCTATGTTACATAACAAACTATCAAAATTTTTCTGACCCCTTCTCACATAAGTCACATGCCATGATGTGGTAAGGAAAAGAAGGGAACCAGAAGAAAAATGCTCCTATACTATCACTAGAACGACAAATATGTTCCTGTTTACGCAACCGACTGTAAACTGTGATACCAGTTGCCTGATTCTGTACCTTAAAGTACATTAAAAAGTTTTCCAAAAAAATTTAGCATGCGAACATACACGCGCTTTTTATGCTGAGGAGACAGTTGGAGTGGGGAAGATACGAAAAACTAATAAATACTGGAAGATAATAGATAGTGGTTGTGTAATCAAAAAGCGAAAGAGACAATGACAGTGTGAGAGAAAGAGAGGGACACAGCGGCTGAGGAACGTAGTCAATAGTGACAAAACAGTGCTAGGAAAAGAGTGAAGGAGGCAGTGGCAGTGAGAGAAGAATAAAGAGAAAGAGAAAATGGAAGTGAGTGACAGCAAATAATTATGGGATACCGAGTCTGTGACAATGACAAGAAGGAAGAGAGAGATAGTGACAGTAAGAAGATACCAGTAGTGGGAAGAAATGAATGAGACAGTAGCAGCAAGAGAGAGCAAGATGGAGATATTGAAAGAGAGAGGAGACAGTAGGAGTAGGACAGAACGAAGAAGACTGGCCGGCCGGAGTGGCCGTGCGGTTCTAGGCGCTACAGTCTGGAACCGAGGGACCGCTACGGTCGCAGGTTCGAATCCTGCCTCGGGCATGGATGTGTGTGATGTCTTTAGGTTAGTTAGGTTTAAGTAGTTCAAAGTTCTAGGGGACTGATGACCTCAGAGCCATTTGAACCAGTTGAAGAAGACTGTGGCTGTGAGACAGGAGACAGTGACAGTGAGATACCGAGAGACGATGGCAGTGAGTTGGGTTGAATGAGTAAGTGAGAATTGGTAAAGTGTTACATTTATGAAACTTCCTGGCAGATTAAAACTGTGTGCCCGACCGAGACTCGAACTCGGGACTTTTGCCTTTCGCGGGCAAGTGCTCTACCATCTGAGCTACCGAAGCACGACTCACGCCTCGTACTCACAGCTTTATTTCTGCCAGTGTCTCGTCTCCTACCTTCCAAACTTTACAGAAGCTCTTCTGCGGAAGAGCTTCGGTAAAGTTTGGAAGGTAGGAGACGAGACACTGGCAGAAATAAAGCTGTGAGTACCGGGCGTGAGTCGTGCTTCGGTAGCTCAGATGGTAGAGCACTTGCCCGCGAAAGGCAAAAGTCCCGAGTTCGAGTCTCGGTCGGGCACACAGTTTTAATCTGCCAGGAAGTTTCATAGCAGCGCACACTCCGCTGCAGAGTGAAAATGTCATTCTGGAAACATCCCTCAGGCTGTGGCTAAGCCATGCCTCCGCAGTATCCTTTCTTTCAGGAGTGCTAGTTCCGCAAGGTTCGCAGAAGAGCTTCTGTAAAGTTTGGAAGGTAGGAGACGAGATACTGGCAGAAATAAAGCTGTGAGTACCGGCCGTGAGTCGTGCTTCGGTAGCTCAGGTGGTAGAGCACTTGCCCGCGAAAGGCAAGGGTCCCGAGTTCGAGTCTCGGTCGGGCACACAGTTTTAATCTGCCAGGAAGTTTCGTATCAGCGCACACTCCGCTGCAAAGTGAAAATCTCATTATGTTACATTTATGCTTCTCTATCACTCCCGAAAGTTTGTAACAACATCACAGAACAATTTTTCCCTACGTTGTGATTTCAGCCCCCCTTACATGGGCAAAAAAAAAATGGTTGAAATGGCTCTGAGCACTATGGGACTTAACTTCTGAGGTCATCAGTCCCCTAGAACTTAGAACAACTTAAACCTAACTAACCTACGGACATCACACACATCCATGCCCGAGGCAGGATTCGAACCTGCGACCGTAGCGGTCCCGCGGTTCCAGACTGTAGCACCTAGAACCGCTCGGCCACTCAGGCTCGCTTACATGGGCAGGGGGGGGGGGGGAGGGAGGGGGGAGCGGTCAGCGACACAACCAACCCCCTCTTTAGCCAGTCGACATTATTTTCTAACGTAGGCGCTAATCACAGAACAAGGAGAAATTTTTGCCATTAATTTAAAATTATTTTAGAAGATGATGTTAGTGGAAAAAAGTAAGAACTAATGCTGTCTTCATGAATAGTTTAAAAACAGTGATAAACATGTAGACTGACAACACAATTATAAATACTTGAAAAACGCTAAACACCTGGAAAAAAACTTTTGGACAATACTGAAACGATAGAAGATAAAAAACTAAACTCCTCCCGAACAGGCCATGAAGGCCCAACGGTACAACGGTACCGACCGGCCGCCGTGTCATCCTCAGCCCATAGGCGTCACTGGATGCGGATACGGAGGGGCATGCGGTCAGCACACCGCTCTCCCGGACGTATGTGAGTTTCCGAGACCGGAGCCGCTTCTTCTCAATCAAGTAGCTTCTCAGTTTGCCTCACTAGGACTGAGTGCGCCCCGATTGCCAACAGCATTCGGCATACCGGATGGTCAATCATCCAGACCGACAGCGCTTAACTTCGGTTATCTGACGGGAACCGATGCTACCCCTGCGGCAAGGCCATTGGCACGACATAAAAACGGATCACTGTACGCTTTCACTAAGACTAAGGACTTCCCCTGGGTTGGTAGGTTATTGATGAAAATAAAGGTGGTTTGTAGAGGGAGACAGGAGAATGGTGGTGATGAGGACTGAGGACAAATAAGAGATGGTGGCGGGACAGTGGTGGGTGTAGCGAACAGGCAGAGAGGGGTAGCTGCTATTGAGGCTTATAAATTTGAATGGAAAAGCGGATGGGGGAGACAGGGAAGAGGAAAAGGAGGAGGTGTACTATGGGAGAGGTCGAAGAGCCTTGGCGAGGTGAATAGGGTGGGGTGGATTCAGAGTTGGTAAGATAGGTATGTGGGGGTTGGAACACTTGCACGGAGTGACATTTGCACGGAGTGACACTCGAACGGAGCCTGGGACTGTTGCCAGGCTAACCGGCTTTTCACAGGTACAGGTACACTAACAAGTCTAGCAGTTCAGTGCAGGTGCTCTTGCGAGCTGGCTCGCGCTCACATCACAGCAGTAACGAACGGTGTATCGCTTCAAGGTCGCTCATTAACACGTTTCGTGGCAAATTTATTTTTATGACTGTTGTGTTAATGAGAAATGAGAATTAAATTCAACACCTCTTTCAATATTTGATGATGCAAAGAACGGGGGCAGCTAAGTAAGAGACATGGTATTTCTTACGACTGTTGCAGCCGTATGATGACTGCCGTTTTAGGACGAAATTTAAACTGATAAATTTATATTTCTTTGCCATTTTATTTAAGCATTAAACGCAAAAACATGGAATATCAACGAATATTATGCTTTTCACTAAAGGATGAATGTCTGGTACCACTTTTCGATTACTAACTCGAAGACAATCGCCGGCCGCGGTGGGCGAGCGGATCTAGGCGGTTCAGTCCGGAACCGCGCGACTGCTACGACCGCAGGTTCGAATCCTGCCTCGGGCATGGATGTGTGTGATGTCCTTAGGTTAGTTAGGTTTAAGTAGGTCTAAGTTCTAGGGGCCTGATGACCTCAGATGTTGAGTCCTATAGTGCTCAGAGCCATTTGAACCATTTTTCGAAGACAATCTCTTAAGTTGAAGTCCACCAGTGAGCTTCTGTGGGTGGATTTGGTTCTCTTTATTGCGAGAAAAAAGCAGCAGGTACACGTAGATCTAAATATCCACATAATCGCAGTTGCTGACTAGTGAAGTCGTGAAAATTTACATTGGAGAAACAGAAGTTTGCGAGACTAATTTTGCTGTGAAACTAATCACGCAAACGTCCCACTGTAGATGTGTAAGTTCTAACTGTAGCCGAGTTTCCAGAGCGGAAGCATAACCTGGAAATCAATGAAACTGCGCGACCTTTTGCAAGCTGAAAAGCAGTACGGTAACTTGAGCTAACTGCAGATTCATTCTTTGAGTATTCCTCTTGAAAACAGAAATGTATTTTCATAGTGAAAATTGTAACCTCCCCACAAAAAATTTAAAAGGAATGTAATGACAATACTTAATAGAAATGGGAGCCAAACGTAACCTCCCTAGCAATTAAATTTAATGACAATAAAAAATGAGAATCGCAATCTGACCCAAATATAAATTCTTCACTAAAAAAATTAAAGTCCATTCAGTGATAAGAAAATTCAATTAAACCGAAATATCGGTCTTTGGCCCTGTGTAAATCAATCAGAATTAAAGTCTTACCTCAGAATAACTGGATGTCAAATTTCTGCTCTTATCTTTGCGCACGGCTTGGAGGAACTGCATTGCAAATAATAATATTCCTTTTTCTTGTAATTTTACTGAAAATTTTCTTTAAAAGAAGTGGAATGAAATGGGAAGTGCAACGAAATCTTTAGTTCAATAAAAAATAAAATTTTTGAAAAAATGCTTTTGAAATTAAAAATTATTATTGGGGCACTTGTTGGAGAATAATTACAATAAATAAATTTTTACATTATCTAATGATTATATTAATTAACAGTATACCTCATTCAGCATCTTGACCAGTGTTGCCGACCGCCTACATCACACAACCGCACTGGGCTGCTACTACTGACCGACCGCTCTGCATGACGACTACTCACTGAGTACTGCTCTGCAACTAAACAGAGCTACAGACTCGCAACGACTACAGACAGAGTACTGCTCTGCCTAGCGACAACTAGATAGAGCTACAGACTCGCAACGACTACTGACAGACTGAGAACCGCTCGCAACACTCGCGCGGTCAAGCGCATACTCTCTGGTCACAGATGCTACAATGCCTCGCCATCGCTGCTATGTTACATACGTGTTTCATAACCCTCCACTGGGGGGGCAAAAATTTGGCAGCGATGGTGAGTCATTTGGACTTGCCAAGCGCGGCAAAATTTTTCTTTAATTAACAAAATTCTACAACTTACAGAATATTTAAATGTTGTGCACACGCACTAAGTACAAAATATATCAGACAAAGACAAAATGTGAATACAAAACATAGTAGCAAATCAGAAAAATGTATATACAAATTTTTTTGACAGATAACAAAGTGCACAGGCACTGAAAAAATTCTTTAGCATATTCAGAACAAATAAACAGACTGGCAAAATATTATGTTGACAAGTGACATAAGTGTACTCGCACTGGAGTTCAGCGAATCGAAAAAAAATGTATAACCTACGAACAGAAATGATGTTACCAAAAAAATGATTTTCATTATGTGACAAGAATTAGGATAGGAAAGGGAAGGATTGCATCATGGTTGTAGCACTTTAGATTGCACACAGCTGTTCTGAAAGTCCATATCTTTCCACAGAAGTACAACACCAAGTGACACAACTTGAAGTTCTTTTCCCATCAGAATTTATCAGTGTAGCCAAGACACTGAACTGTCGTAGTAATGTTCCATGTTTTCATTTTGGCAGTACATTAGGTACACCAAACAGTGGGACCATAATAACGTCTTCATTGCTCACGGTGGTGGACAGCATGTCGTGTCAACACCACGCTCTTACAAGGCACTCCAACGTAGAATTAGTGCAAAAACCAAATATAGTGCTCCATGATCACTAGGATAAACAGGACAAATGGACATTGCAGTAATTTAGGGTAGTCAGCTTATGAGGTGAAGGACATCAAGTCACATAATATTGACAATTACAGACTTAATTAGCAGTTTGTGGCATTCATAGCCCAGTTATTGAACATTTCTGTACCAAGTATGTAGTATTACAGAAAAATGTTCATTAATTGTTTTACATAGGATCAGTAGCCTTCTTTTCCTGGTTACAAAGTATTATGAAATAATCGCATTCTTTTCAGTTACAGAGTATAATTAAGAATCATTAACCTTCTCCTAATTACAGTTTATTAATCATTTGTCATTCCAATAATAATCATTAGCCTTTTCCTAATTACAGTTAATTAATCATTTGTCGTTAATTAATCATTTGTCTAATTACAGTTAATTAATCATTTGTCTAATTACAGTTAATTAATCATTTGTCGTTAATTAATCATTTGTCTAATTACAGTTAATTAATCATTTGTCGTTAATTAATCATTTGTCATTCTAATATAGTAAGAATCATTAGTCTTCTCCTAATTACAAAGCATTATTAAACAGTACCATAGTTAATTAATTATGTGTCATTCCAATCTATTAAGAATCACTAGCTGGCATCATGGGTAATCGTATTACAATAAACAGTGGCGGTCCTTGGCCAGTTACAAAGTATATTTAGTATGACAGAATAATGTTCATCAGAAGTCTTAGTTGAAAAGGAGAGTCAATTATTGGCCTAGCATTAACATAATACATTGAGTGATACAAATTATTGGCACTCATTGGCCATTAACCAAAACATGAAAACTCAACATGGGAAAAAAGGGCTAATTAATGGCATAATTAATAACAATTCTTCAAGTGACATTAATTATTGGCACTCAGTGGCCAGCAAGTATTGAATAGAATCATCATTCAGTATTATTCAGATTATTACGAAGTCATTATTAAAAATCAGTTAATTACAGTCATAGCATTAATAATCACAGGCATTATAAGTAGTCTCATTACCATAAACAGTGTTCCTCCTTCAGTAGTATTCAGATCATTACAAAGTCATTATTAAAATCAGTTAATTACAGTCAAATCATTAATAATCATGGGCATTATAAGTAGTCTCATTACAATAAACAGTGGCAGTTATTAGCTAGTGACAAAGCATTATTTTATATATATATATATATATATATATATATATATATATATATATATTTTTTTTTTTTGTCTCATTAGGAAGTCATTACTCAAGTGACATACTATTCAGAGTTGATCAGTATTATTCAGAATTATCATAAACTAGTGACATTATGTGGGACTGGTAATACCTCTTTTAGGTAGCAATGCATTGCGTTGGGATCGATAATTAATTGCTGAAACATAACACTATTTGCTTTTGACCTATCGCAGCAAATGAGGATAGGTAACGTCATTCGTCATGAGTCAGCTGTAGCAAGATTATGTAACAAGGCAGTACATGTGATCACATTTATAAACGATAGACACAAATGGGTAAAAATATAAAAATGCAAGTACTAGAACAGGTATAATAAGTAACAGGTTTAGCAAGTATCATGAAAAGCTTCTCCTGGAAAAAATACAAAATGAATTATTGACCTGAAAGAAGAAACTCACACTATGCTGAAAAGTAGTGAACTTCGAATTAACAGGTAGTGAAATGTGTATAAAATATGTTCCATAGCTGTCCTTTCCAAAACTTTCCGTCATCCTACTATGCAATATAACACCTGCTGTCAAAGCAAACTGCAACAAATACTTAAATAACTACGTAGCATAAATACATAACTTCAACACTATCCTCATCTGTAAAGAAAAAACTTCATTATCCATATCATCATAACTTCACTATTATCATCATCTGTAAAGAAAAACTTCATTATTCATAACATCATATCCTTCATCATTATTCATCAGTATTCATTATCATCTGCAAAAAATCACTTCATTACTCATTACATAACTATTCCTTATCTCTAGCATATTTCATCACTAAAACTAAGATGTGTAGTTCTGTCTGACAGCCTGCATCAATCACCTTGTATTCTGAAAGAAAAAATTAGTTAAGACTGCTATTCTGTGATGAGTATAGTATAGTCTTGTTAATGCTTGTTAATCCTGATCCATTTACTCTTCCTCATAAAGTTATTGCATCTTCTTTCGTTTATGCCGTAGGTGAAATTCCCATTTCTGTTGAATTTATTTCTTACACGCATCATTTCTTTCTGAAATTCATGAACAAAGATTAATGTCTTGCATTTAAATCCTATACCCACTAAATAATGACTGGTTTATGGTGACACAATTAACCATACAGCATAACATGACAGAAAACGTAATATGTCAAAGACATTGACAGTGTTCAGATGCAAAAATGTACACAGAATATCACAATGCAGCAGCAAAAAGAATGTAAAACAGTCACGATGTTGAGATGTCATAAGGCAAAAAAAAATGTCAAAGTCGACTGGTGTGTGTTATATCTTAACTATTTCACAATACATACAAACAAAACTGGAGTACAATCATGTACACAAAAAAGTGGAAAATGTGCACGGTCTGATGTGTAACGACAAGAAAAGCGACCTGCTAACCTTACCTTGCCGGGCACTTGCCAAGAAAAAATACGATAATCATCAGTAATTAGTAAGGTGAATTAATTGCATTAGTAAATGACATCATAGTGTGTTGAATCATACAGTGGTTTCACTCAATAAACGGTTTAATGTTTGAGATATGGTGATTGCCTTTCGATTTTCTAGTTCTCAAAGTTTCGACGTGTACAACATTGGGGTGAGGGATGCTGCGAATCCGATATGGACCTGCGTATAGAAGTTCAAATTTACTGCACTTACCTTTTAATTTACTGGATAAATAGTGTGTACGTATCAATATCTTCTGTCCAACGTGAAACTCGCGGCGTGTACAAACCTGTTTTTGCTGTCTTCTCCGGCGCTCTGCGGCACGTTTGATGTTGTTCAGCGCAATGTCAATTATTTCGTGGTGTCGTAGGCGACGACTTTTGGGGAATTTTACTAATTCTTTAATTTTGTTCGGTGGTTCAACGTTTTTCAGTATAACAGACGGAGATAGCATAGTGGATTCATTTGGAATGGAATTAATTACATCTTGGAATGAGAGTATGTGTGTATCCCAATCAATATGTCTTTTGTGGCAGTATATTCTACACAGTTTACCAATTTCCTTCATTAATCTTTCACAGGGGTTCGAAGAAGCGTGGTACTTGGATATATAGATCGGAGAAATGTTTCTAGCTCGTAACATGCGTGTCCATACGCTACTACGAAATTGTGATCCATTGTCAGAAATTACTCTCATCACATGCCCTACATGAGATAGAAAATGTTTTACAAATGCTTTCGAAACAGTTTTAGCAGTAGCTTTGCGTAATGGAGTGAAAGTAACAAATTTTGAAGTGAGCTCAACAGCGACAAAAATGTAGCAAAAACCTCTGTTAGTTCTGGGAATCGGACCAAAAATATCTACAGCGGCCATGTGTCTTAATTTAACAGGTATAATGGGATATAATGGAGGAATATGTGAAGTGGTGTCTGATTTAGCTTTCTGGCAAATTTTACAAGACGCTAAAACTCGTCGTATACGTTTTTCCATGTTAGTAAAATAAGAGTTCTGTCTCAGTATAAGAAAACATTTTCGTGCTCCGTAATGTGCGTAGCTTAAATGAGTGTACCAAATTAATTTGTTGACCAGTTCGTCAGGAATGCATAATAACCAATTGTTGCTGTCAGGATGAGAGCGGCGAAACAGAATGTCATTGCGTACAGTGTAATGGTTTCTAATCGTAACATTTTTCCTATCTTGCCAAAGGTGTTTAATTTCTTTCCACACATTGTCCTTATTTTGCTCTTGTGCTATGTCCTGTAATGACGATGAAATAAAATTTTCAAAAGCAACTTGCTGAATGTACATGACACTGAAATTTGTTTTGCAGAAGTTGGTTGCTACGTCTTGCTGATCATCTGCTATAACATTTTGCGTGCCGGGAATGTGAACTATTGTAAAATTAAATTCCTGTAAATATAGTTTCCATCTGCTTAACCTGTCGTGAGTGAATTTAGCCGAAAGTAAAAATTGTATCGCTCTATGGTCTGTGTAAACGGTGGTATGTCTGCCATAAAGAAAGTGCCTAAATCTCGTGAAAGCCCATACAACACATAATGTTTCAAGTTCTGTAACAGAATAATTTCGCTCAGCAGGTGACAGAATGCGACTTGCAAATGCGATGTTTTTAATTACTATTGAACCATCTTCTTCAATTTCCTGGAAAACATGCACGCCCAAAGCGGTGTTCGAACTGTCAGTGGCAATGGAAAAATTTCTAGTAAGATCTGGGTGCGATAAAAGTGGTGCATTCAACAGAGCATGTTTCAAATAACATTCTCGTGAGCAAAATTCTGCGTGTCAAAAGTAATGTTTGCGTTACTGTAATATGCAATCTGTGTTGTATCTGGTTAAAATCTATCGTATGTGTTATTATTTACGGGAGAATGTTGTGGCATATCCACTATATGAACTGTTCTGTTATTTCTTCCTGACGTATTACGCTATGGGTGACACCTATTGTCTGTTTCATTCATGATTATTTGTTGTTGCTGATGTTGTTGCTGCAGATAAGATAGACTGTTATTAAATGTACGCTGAAAATTGTGCTCATTATTTTTACGTCTGTCATGATAGTAATTTCTATACGGCGCATTGCGATAGGAATTGAAATGGTGTGTTGTCTGTACGTAGTTATTTCTTTGCTGCCATGCGTCACTATTTGTTGTAGCTGGGACTATACGTGCACGCGGCGAAACATTAAAGTTAGGTTGACCTTGTAGACTGCATTGTTGGTTAGGTATGCTAAGCGGCTGACTTTCATGCTGTTGCGGTGAAAAAGTCTATTGTTACAAAAAAAAATGCGTTTGCTGTTAATTTTACACATACTGATGATTACGATTTTTATCTGTTATTAAAGTTACGGCGGTAGTTGTCATTACGGGAGTGCCTGCTGAAAATTGTCACATTCGGTAAAAGATTTGTCATATCGGGTTTTCAGTACAATATTTCTTAATTCTAGATAGAGCAATAGTTAAAGAGCTATTTTGATAGATATAAAGGATAGTAGAAGAGAAGGCAGCAGTGCAGAAAACTAAAGATGAAACAGCACTACTGCAGCTCGGGGCCCTATGCTCGCTACGGCACATATTCATTAAAGCGTAATGAACCCCCTGAGGTCATTTACGCACTGCAAATAAATTTTAGCTTTTGTGTTACAGGCAATAGCGGTAAAATTTCAAAGGCAAATTGTTGTATCCGTGCTAATTCAAATTTCTTCATTACAGGCAATGCTGTTGTAAATACAAAAATAAATTGTCGCATCTGGTTCAAAGCTAGCTTCTGCATTACAGGCAATAGCGGTGAATGTACAAAGATAAATTGTCGTATACAGTGCAAAGCGTGTGCCTGTACGCTGTCATTATTAAATTCCTTAGATTTTCTTACAAATGCAAATTGCTCGAAATCTACGTTCTCGTCACTTAGTTTGATAATACGTTCAGGTTTGTGTGAAAGTCTGTTTGTCTGTGTGATTTCGGATTTCAAGTTGCGTAGCTTTTCAGATTTTAAGTCGCGTGGCTTTTCGGATTTTAAGTCGCGTAGTTGCTGTAAATTGTTCACATTATACACGCTGCGTAAGTCTGACACATGTTCATAAAGTGGCGTCTGTTGTGGCATGTTATTAACTGAAATGTTTTTCATCTCTGTTACTTCTTGTTGTAAATTTGATAACTTCCTACGTAACGTGTTGTTAGATGAATCGATCTCATTAATTGTCTGCTGTAAATTTTGAAATTCAGGTGTTTGGATAAATGAAACCGGTGCAGTATCGTCTGATTTATTGTCATTAGTATTTTCGATAACATCAATACGACTGGCCAATTCATCATATTTTTCAGTCAGTATTTTAACCTGATCATCGGTTTTAGAATCAGACGCATTAATCTGTTTTTGCAACTTGCGCGTAGTTTCGCTCAGTTTTTTAACATCAGCTTTGATAACATCACAATCCTGTGTTAGATCTAATTGTTCGAATCTATCTGTCACTGTTTGAATATTTACTGTGTGTGTATCTGTTTTTGATTTAAGGTCAGAAATTTCATCCCGTAATTCCGCGTTCAATTGTTCTATGGTATTAATTTTGTCGGACACTGTAGTAATATTATTGTCTACATACGTCTTCGCTTTCGCGAATATTTTACGTTTGTCCTCTTGTCTTTGTGCAGTGATTGTTTCCATGACTTGTCGTTTTACTTTGTTTTGATCCTGAATAAATCTGCGGAAACGCGTATCACTGTTCTGTATGTGCTGATTAAAGCGCTCGTTAATCTGAGTGTTCTGCTGTTCGAATTTCGCGTCTATCTTTGCGTCCATAGTGCGCGAAAGTTCTACCGTCATTGCTCTAAGCTCGTCCCGTAATTGTGCAGCTTTTTCAGAGCATTGTTTAGCGACTTCTCTAATTTCGTCTCTGAGTGTTTCTGTTGCGGCTGTCTGCATTTCCCTTAATTCTTGCGCAACAGACTTTATTTCTTCGCTATTTTTTCGTGAACAAGCCTCAATTTCCACGCGCAACTGTTCCTTAGTGTCATGGCACTGCGCGGCAACGGCTCTAATTTGTTCGCCAAGCTGTCTGGAATTGTCGTCTAATTTTTCATTTTGTTGTCTGAGCTGTTCACTAAGTTGTTTGAAATTCTCTTTAAATTGTTTGTTATCTACACACTGTTGTTTGACCTGTTCACTATTTTGTAGCAATATTGCCATAATTTGACCCAATGTAACATTATCTACTCCATTCTCTGTACTATTTGACGGTGTATTTGCAATTGTCCCGCTTTGTGTGACCATTTGGTCATTTTGCAACTTACAAAAAGGATTATCAGTCGGATGTACACTGTCAGACATTATTTCGGAATTAAATGGATCCGTCATACTCTCACTACACTGACCATTTTCATTCGAAAAATTTGTCTGTACATTACTTGGATTTTCTAAATCGGGTGTGTTAAACTCGGCAGCGCTCATTACTATAGAGCGTCCCGCGTCATCATTTGTCGTTAAATTAACAGACGAGACAATTGAGTTCGTTTGTTCATTATCAGGGTAAAAGTCATCACTAGTTGTTGGAATGCACTGATTGTTAGTGGACGCAGGATTGTCATCATTACACTGCGTGTCATATGTCCTATCGGTAAAGTTGTTTGAGTCGGTAATTTCATTCATAATACCTCGCGATACACTATTCACAGTCTTTCGCGGCATTTTAACAACAGTCACAAGTATTCACAAAACAATAAGCACAAATGCAAAAGCAACACACAAATACAATAGAGCAACGAATTGCCGTTGACCTGTAGAAAGAAAGTCACAAGATTAATAAAAGCGTTGCGCCAAATCCTAATTATATCTAAGCAAATAAGAGCAGATATCTGACTGTCGCTCAAAAGACTCTCAACGAAATACGATCCTGGACTGGGTGTCGCCAAGTGTAACCTCCCCACAAAAAATTTAAAAGGAATGTAATGACAATACTTAATAGAAATGGGAGCCAAACGTACCCTCCCTAGCAATTAAATTTAATGACAATAAAAAATGAGAATCGCAATCTGACCCAAATATAAATTCTTCACTAAAAAAATTAAAGTCCATTCAGTGATAAGAAAATTCAATTAAACCGAAATATCGGTCTTTGGCCCTGTGTAAATCAATCAGAATTAAAGTCTTACCTCAGAATAACTGGATGTCGAATTTCTGCTCTTATCTTTGCGCACGGCTTGGAGGAACTGCATTGCAAATAATAATATTCCTTTTTCTTGTAATTTTACTGAAAATTTTCTTTAAAAGAAGTGGAATGAAATGGGAAGTGCAACGAAATCTTTAGTTCAATAAAAAATAAAATTTTTGAAAAAATGCTTTTGAAATTAAAAATTATTATTGGGGCACTTGTTGGAGAATAATTACAATAAATAAATTTTTACATTATCTAATGATTATATTAATTAACAGTATACCTCATTCAGCATCTTGACCAGTGTTGCCGACCGCCTACATCACACAACCGCACTGGGCTGCTACTACTGACCGACCGCTCTGCATGACGACTACTCACTGAGTACTGCTCTGCAACTAAACAGAGCTACAGACTCGCAACGACTACAGACAGAGTACTGCTCTGCCTAGCGACAACTAGATAGAGCTACAGACTCGCAACGACTACTGACAGACTGAGAACCGCTCGCAACACTCGCGCGGTCAAGCGCATACTCTCTGGTCACAGATGCTACAATGCCTCGCCATCGCTGCTATGTTACATACGTGTTTCAAAATGTTGGGAAAATTATTGAGACGTTTCTTTCTCTGCTCGCTCATGATGAATACTGTCTTCATTCGTATCGCTTAAAGGCGTTTATTTTTTTAAATTTATTTTATTTCATTCATTTCTTTCGACATCGGTTTCTCGCTGTTCATCTCCAATGTGACAATAGTCTTTTGTATGTAGTCTGATGTAATGTTGTAGAAAACTGAATTTTTTAGTTGTGTTCAAAGTTTTGAAGCACATTAATAGGTCACCAAGCGTATCAAGACACCATCGCATACGATAAACATATAGACTAGGCATCCTGCACTGATACGTTGACGCTGATGTGTCTGACAGCTCTGAAGTTCCTAATACGACCATTATCCCTTTAAAAACAGCTACTCTCCGTTTTAAGGGGAGACTCCACCTTAAACTGCAATCTTCTTTTTAAAAAATTAATGGCTAGGTCACATCTTTAGAGTTTTTACTCTTGATCCCAAAACAAATAGGCTGTATTCGAATTACAATACGCGTCTAAAAATTTTTGAAATACGGATTGTGTAAGACGCTACTGCACACCGAAAGATACCAAAGATAATATTTGATTTCTGTCACTATCAAACAGAACTATCTTTACTCTGAACTTGGCGTAAACTCAAACTGGGAAAAACAAGTTGCAAGATCACCAGGAAAACAGAAGCGAAACAATTGGCAGCCAGTTGCTGGAAAACAAGTGCTTTTCCTGTTGACTCTGTAAATATAAATGAAGGGAATCCACTGAAGTCCTGTTCAGTACAATCAACAAGCTCCAAGGAAACAGGCATTGGCTTACAATTATATATCCCTACAACTGCACCTCTTCAAGAAGTCTGAGAGTAGATTTTTATTCAGAAAATTCAAGAAAATGGCTGCCTTCATCTTGAAATTACAGGAAGAATCCTCATATAAGCAGGAAGGGGAAACGTTACGGTGCCGTTGAATTTTAATGGATATGTTTCTTGCAGTAACATTCATTTCTTGATAAAATGCGAAAACCATTTTACCATAAGTTTGTTTTTCTAAGCTTATTGCCAACGTTTTTTATAAAAAATATTAACCAGTCTCAATGAAATTTTTGTAGGAAGTAGTTTCATGTGTTTGCATACTTCTATGCATTAATATTATCGAAAATGTAATTTCTTTAATTTATCATCACATTTACGTACCGACAATGAAAGCGAATTTTAGGATGAAATTTGAAATAAACACTCGAAACAAATTATTGAAGTTTCTAATAAAATGAATACTCAGAACCGTTGAACTATGTCTTGTGAATGTACCTACAAAGTCTGGTATGTGATAATTGTGGTGTGAGTACGAAAAGTTGTTTTCAAGAATACCATTAAAATCATATTAAAAATTCGAAACTCGAAAACGAATGAAGTTACGGACTCAAAAACATGGGTATCGCTACAGCTTTACGTAATAGAAAGGATTTTAAAATTTGGTTGCTATCGGCAAAGTAGAAGAAAAGTTAAATTTTTGGGTGGAATCTCCCCTTAAGCATTGTGCAGAATATACTGTATGTTCGTATCTAAGGCTGCCCCGAACCTGTTTATGGTCATTTCTCCGAGAGTACATCGTTTGCACTTCTACGCTATCAGTCGGCCTCATTTTACTATGAGCGCTCTTGCTAGCCAAGCCGTATCTTTAACAGGCCTGCTGTAGATTACGACATGGGTTACTAGGAATTAGTTTTCAACATATGCTGAAAGGTTGCAAAACGGCGACCAGTCACTTTCTTACGATAATTTATTTTCTCTTTACCAGTTTCATACTGGTTTGCTCGTCTTCTACCGCAGGCTGATAATGTGGATTTAATTGCATGTCATCTGCCTGCGATTCCTCTGCAAATATTTTGTATTCGGTATACGACCATACAAATTTTGAATCTAAGAACATCTCTAGGCGAATGCTGCGAATCTTCCCCAGAAAAGGCTTGGCCTTTGAGATGGTCTTGTTAGTCTTCATTAGGGAATATTTTACAAATTTCAAGAGACATTTAGCCAACTTTCCAGCGAACAGCACGAAGAGGTAGTCTCTTTCAGCTCCCCATTAAATTTATTTACAAGACTGCCAATAATTACATTAAACTGCTTTTCAACGTTTACAAATTTTTTAATCGATCTGTCGTTTCTTCATCATTGTAACTTCTGCGCTAAGCCATACAAGTCAAAAATAATTTTAAGTTTCCATCAGTTTGGATTTTCATTAAAGCCTTGTCAACCGTTTCGTCAGTCTTCATTGCTGGCTCTTTTTTTTCCATCAAAGTTTAAAATTAATCGGTCAAGCTGGCGGCCGCGGTACTCTGCATCTTCTCGAAGATTTTTCACTAATAGGTGTACAATGGTAGGAACTTTTGATATTAATGTATTTTTGCTTCGGTTCCATCCATCTGAGACGTTATAAGTGTGATGGCGCCTTCCACTGCAATTTCACATCCCTCTTGGCGTATGATCGTTGTCGAGCGACTGGTCCAAGAAATACTCATAAAAGCCCTAAAGCTTTCGGTTTTCAAGCGTGCTCTCCTTCGTGTACTGCCAGCCATCGTCCAGAATTTGCAGGAAAGATGTGTTCCAGCAGATCACATTCTTATGTGACACCGTATTTCCTCGTTTTCCTTATAGGTTGGAATGAGGCCGCAACACTGACTTGTTTTCCACAAATATTGATTAAAATGATAATTGCAAGCAGTAAACTCTGTTCCAGAAAACAGTTAGCAGCTTGGGCAATGGCAATTTCGAAGTCCATCAGCACAGATGCAGGGTCCCATCCAAGCACGTTAGTTTTAATAGCTTTAAAAAATGTTCATATATTTCTCGTTTTCTATTTGACGGCAAAGCGAAAAGTGGAATGATGTTTGTTTTCTCCCAAGAACTATTAAGGCCGACGAGGAGTAGAACCAATTGTACACATTGCTTGCTCGAACTACTGACCGTTTCTTCCGGAAGAATGAGTTACATTTCAATAATTACTTTTTTCCCTTTTCGCTGGCAAACAGCAGTAGTCTGTCATTCGACTCCTGTTATCATCCGCAAGTAAAAAACTGGTACCATAATTCAACAGTAAATTGTTTTCTTGGAAGAATATTTCTCCAGAATCGGTGGGATCTTGTGTAGTTCCCAAATATTTTCACCTAATGCAATATAACGATTGTTTTGCACTTCTGTGTGTTGATAACGATGTTACTAAGTCGTGGCCTGGATTGGGGAGCTGTCCTACTTCATCAGCGTAAACTGACTTCTTTGTGCTGACAAAATGTTTTCACACTTCATTTTCTGCTTCATCTGGAATACAAATGTAGCTATCTTCCCATAAAACTGTTATTTTCTGTGGATAGTCTTCCTCTGCATTTATCCTTTTCAAAGTTTACCAATGTCATTAAATAATTTCTTGTTTGTTTGATAGTCCACCATATACTGATGCTCGTCATAAATCAGTAAAAGCTTCCTTACGCTGGCCTCATGAACTCAGCTGTCTCAGCACAAAAACACGGAACATTTCTTGCCAGTCAGATGTTAACTCCAGTACTGAACTCTGGTATAAGCCACGCACAGTATGAACTGTTGCAGGGACAGGGAACTCTGTGCAGGAATGGGCTTTGGCCTTCTCCAGAATACGTCGCAAGTAGCGGCGGACAGGCCGGTGTATCCTACTTCCGGAACACCCTGTCCACTAGCTACATGTTCTGGGCTCCGCACAAATGTCAACACGTTCTCTCTCCGTACAAGTATCACCCCGTGCAAGTGTCACAAACTCGAGTACATGTGCGGGGCGGCGCTCGTGGTCTGGCAGAGGGAGACGGTTGAAATTTCTTTGGGAGAGGGCATGAAGGTGTGTAGGTGGAGAGTTTGGAGGGATGTGTAGGTAGAGTCGCGGCAGCACACTAGGGTTGGAAGGAGAGGGGACACAGTAAAATTGTTGGAGTCGAGTTTGCGGACGATCACGGTTTTTTTTCTTTTTGAGTTTCGATTCCCCCACCCCAGAGGGGGAGGGGGGGGGGGGTAGCAAGCAGCAGCGTAATATGCCGCCCTGCAGCCTACAGAAGAGTTAAAAACATAATGAGTAGATAACAAACAATAAAAATAGGCGATGAAACGGTTACCGTATAAAACAGTAACATGGCGAAAAGTTGCGGAAGTAAAAATAGAAAAAGAAAAGACTGGTGATACTAATGAAAATATATATTAATTAGACAGGTACAATTAAAAACATGGGACAGTCTAGTGTCTGTTCGCAAGAGTTAAAAAACACACCTAATGACAGTATGGTCTCTGTTCACAGCACTTAGAAAAGAGGACACCCAACACTGAAAACTCATTTAAACACTGCACTATAGAGTAGACACGAAGGCAGATGGGGAGGACCCGGACAGATAAGGGGGAAAAGGGGGAGAGGAGAAGAAAAGCAAAAGGAGGAGCCAATGAAGGGAGAGGACACATAATAGGGGGGCAGGTTGGACGCAGTAAGGAGTGGGGAAGGAGAGGAGGCGAAAGCAAAAGGACTCAGGGGAGTGAACGGAGTCAAAAAGAGAGGGTAGGCGAGGAAAAACAGGATGGGAGGAGGGGAGAAGGAGCCTGGGAAAAAGACAAAGGGAGGGAGGGGGAGGTGAGGATCAGAGTTGATAGGAGGGATAAATGGAGGGAGAGAGGGCATCATCTCGGAGGGGGAGTTGATGGAAGCCACATTGGGAAAGGAGATGAAGGGTGTAGAGGTGGAGGGTAGTGGGGGGGTACACAATGGTGAAGGTGAGGCAATGGGCAGGGGTTGGAGGGGAGAGAAGCAACCAGGGGATGGGAGAATTAAGTCGGCAGGAGGTGTAGAGGAATCGGATATGTTCAAGGAAAAGGAGGAGCTTGGGGAAAGGAATCAGGTCATAGAGGAACCGTGTGGGGGATGGGAGGTGTATACAGAAAGCGAGGCAGAGTGCATGGCACTCGAGGATCTGGAGGGACTGATAGAATTTGGGGGGGGGGGGGGGGCCGATATCCAGGTGGGCTGGGATGGATCAAGGATTTGTAGGTGTGGAGGATGGTAGAATGGTTAATCCCCATGTCTGGCCAGAGAGGAGTTAAAGGAGACAGAGGCGGTTGTGGGCTTTGGATTGGATAGAGCAGAGATGAGGGATCCAGGTGAGGTGACGGTCAATGGTGAGTCCAAGGTAGGTGAGAATGGGGGAGAGGTGGACAGGAAGGGAGCAGACGATAAGGAAAAAATCAAGGAGCCTGAAGGAGCGAGTGGTATGACCTACGATTGTTGCCTGGGTCTTGGAAGGACTGATTTTTAGGAGCCACTGGTTACACCATGTGATCACGGAACCACCCTGCATAATCATATAAATTGAAGTATGTGATCGCTGCTGTTTATACACTCCTGGAAATTGAAATAAGAACACCGTGAATTCATTGTCCCAGGAAGGGGAAACTGTATTGACACATTCCTGGCGTCAGATACATCACATGATCACACTGACAGAACCACAGGCACATAGACACAGGCAACAGAGCATGCACAATGTCGGCGCTAGTACAGTGTATATCCACCTTTCGCAGCAATGCAGGCTGCTATTCTCCCATGGAGACGATCGTAGAGATGCTAGATGTAGTCCTGTGGAACGGCTTGCCATGCCATTTCCACCTGGCGCCTCAGTTGGACCAGCGTTCGTGCTGGACGTGCAGACCGCGTGAGACGACGCTTCATCCAGTCCCAAACATGCTCAGTGGGGGACAGATCCGGAGATCTTGCTGGCCAGGGTAGTTGACTTACACCTTCTAGAGCACGTTGGGTGGCACGGGATACATGCGGACGTGCATTGTCCTGTTGGAACAGCAAGTTCCCTTGCCGGTCTAGGAATGGTAGAACGATGGGTTCGATGACGGTTTGGATGTACCGTGCACTATTCAGTGTCCCCTCGACGATCACCAGTGGTGTACGGCCAATGTAGGAGATCGCTCCCCACACCATGATGCCGGGTGTTGGCCCTGTGTGCCTCGGTCGTATGCAGTCCTGATTGTGGCGCTCACCTGCACGGCGCCAAACACGCATACGACCATCATTGGCACCAAGGCAGAAGCGACTCTCATCGCTGAAGACGACACGTCTCCATTCGTCCCTCCATTCACGCCTGTCGCGACACCACTGGAGGCGGGCTGCACGATGTTGGGGTGTGAGCGGAAGACGGCCTAACGGTGTGCGGGACCGTAGCCCAGCTTCATGGGAGACGGTTGCGAATGGTCCTCGCTTCATACCCCAGGAGCAACAGTGTCCCTAATTTGTTGGGAAGTGGCGGTGCGGTCCCCTACGGCACTGCGTAGGATCCTACGGTCTTGGCGTGCATCCGTGCGTCGCTGCGGTCCGGTCCCAGGTCGACGGGCACGTGCACCTTCCGCCGACCACTGGCGACAACATCGATGTACTGTCGAGACCTCACGCCCCATGTGTTGAGCAATTCGGCGGTACGTCCACCCGGCCTCCCGCATGCCCACTATACGCCCTCGCTCAAAGTCCGTCAACTGCACATACGGTTCACGTCCACGCTGTCGCGGCATGCTACCAGTGTTAAAGACTGCGATGGAGCTCCGTATGCCACGGCAAACTGGCTGACACTGACGGCGGCGGTGCACAAATGCTGCGCAGCTAGCGCCATTCGACGGCCAACACCGCGGTTCCTGGTGTGTCCGCTGTGCCGTGCGTGTGATCATTGCTTGTACAGCCCTCTCGCAGTGTCCGGAGCAAGTATGGTGGGTCTGACACACCGGTGTCAATGTGTTCTTTTTTCCATTTCCAGGAGTGTATATTCGGGTTGATCTTAGGAACTACTGAAGGCTGTTAATCCGGTTTTCAGTAACAGACATGTCGATCCATGAGGAAGCTTCGCGTATATAATTTATAAATATTTCGTGGGAATTGGCTGAACTGTGACGAATAACACCCACTGCCCTGCGAAAACGATGCCTTAGCGATCTAACGACGAATGGCAGAAATTAAAAGCACATCTCTGCATGGAGCGATTTAGCCACAGCCAAAAGAGCGCGTGCTAACGCTCCACCTGCTTAGATGTACCGTCGACAGGCGGCAGGTTTTAGGTGCGGCCCATTCTTGAGGTTTTTGCAGAACTAAACAGACATGGGCACCATCTTCTTGACACCTTAAATATACAGGATGGAATGAGATTCACAGGATACCACAGGAGAATTCGAAAGGCTCCCACAGATGGTTGGGGTACGCACTTCGAAAACAGACGACTGTTTCTGAACGTCAGCTTCTATTTCACTGAGATTGCTAGTCACAAATTTCGCAGTCATGATTCATTGGACATTCTTCGAAGAATGGTTAGTGACTTACTTAACTTTGAAATAGTGTAAGCAACCCGTTGAGAACAGCTGCACTGGAAGAAAACATGCTAATTCAAAATATGTGGTTTTTACTTTTTTATGGACAAAGTGAAACGCTATCCGGAAAACTACTTCAGCGAGGAATGCAACTTTCATTCGTTTACATGCAGTGTTTTTCCAGCGGTGCAGCAAATGACTCTTCTTTGTGCTTTCTGCTTTCCTTCATTCAAACCGAGATGCTGACATGATTCTTTGCGTGGCAGGGCGAAAAAGTCTGCCACTTGCAAGAAAGAACTGTTGCAATGAGTCTCAACAATGAATCACTGCCTACTACAGTTTACAAGAGAACTGCTGTCACGGGCTACACATCCAGATCAGGTGCGTTCTTTTATTTTTTCCTTCTCCATTTCCTTTTCTTTATGACCGTCGCGCGTGACCATTCAGGCAGTCCCCGATACGTGATATGGTACAAATTAAACACACTTATAACCATACAAACACGTACATATGCCCATGATTCGCATAGAATATTTAGACTGGTGCTAAACATATAAATTACAACATGTCGCATCCCAACTAGAACAGTGACACAACTCAAAACTGCATTACTTGAGGAAACTCGACTTCACGAATTAATTCTATAAAACGTATATTAAAATAGTAGAAGTTTTATTTAAATTTGAAGTAAGTATTGTTGGCAGGAAATTCCATAATACGATTCGTTCACACGCATTTTTCAGTGACAAACTAAACATCGTCGTTTTTGATTTCTGTCTCTTATACTGCGATAGTGCGATATTACGTGCAAAGTGGTTGAACTATGATGAATTAAAGTCCCCCACCACTTTTTTTTTTCTGTCTGTATGTGAAACCTAATCACAAGAGCTGCTGTAGGGCTTTTAAATACTATTTCCACTAACAGGTAACCCTGATTTACGAGGAAGGTTTGAGTATATAATTTAACACTGCTACACCAGACAACTCGTCCAGACGTAGATACTCAGTGCTACCTGCGCGAAGTCGAGGCGAGTCGCTAGTTACATCATATGTACGATTATTGTACTAAAAACGGAGAACCTACAACATAGATGTACTAACAGGCAAGAGCAGTGAAGGCACACAAGACGGTTAGATGTACACTACTTTATTCAGTAGAGTGTACAACTACACACGGCTACATTAGCTTTATGAGAGGGGCTGTAGTCCACTGCTGTTGGCGGCCAGATTCTTGATAATCTGCACTATAATACATTCCATACACCTCGCTGGCAGTCCCTACTTCAACAACTGTATGAGGGAGAAATTACTGGAATGTAAAATCGTTGAGAATACTGGGTTGGGTTGTTTTGGGGAAGGAGACCAGACAGCGAGGTCATCGGTCTCATCGGATTAGGGAAGGACGGGGAAGGAAGCTGGCCGTGCCCTTTGAAAGGAACCATCCCGGCATTTGCCTGGAACGATTTAGGGAAATCACGGAAAACCTAAATCAGGATGGCCGGACGCGGGATTGAACCGTCGTCCTCCCGAATGCGAGTCCAGTGTTTAACCACTGCGTCACCTCGCTCGGTGAGAAACTGGATTCAATTATTAATATAGCTGTTTTTTTTTTAAGGGAATGAACGAGAGGTACCAGAACGAACGAGAGCTTCTGGCGAATCAGTCAACAGACCAGTGAAATTTAAAAATATGCCATCGTGGTAAGAGTTAAGACACGGTTTTCAACTGAAAATAGTTTCTCAATAAAATGAAGGCTACATTGAGCTGATGATGCTATTGTTAAAACCCTTTACTTATGAAAAAGAATCTTCCCTTCACCTCAGATGCTCCGTTGGCTAACTTACTCTGAGGTGAGGGAAGTCCTGGTGAAAGTCGCGAGCTATTTCTTCTTATCTCGTGTTTTCTACTGAAAATCTCGTGCTTGTACTCTTGTTAACTTTACTATTACAGAGATCGCCTAAACTTTTTTTTTAATTGGTCCTGTGCGCAACAAATAACTTATTTGGTCTTTCTGCTGCCACTGCTTGATCTGCTGCATTCCATTATTAAACAAAAACATAAAAAAACCTATTATTCATGCTGAGTGCAATGCATGTTCTGTGTGGCGGCTCCTGCTGTTGCTGCGGCTGCTGCTGCTTACTAAAACTACATATAATTCAAGAGAAAGGGTTTGGTCAAATCTAAACTCGATAAATGATAACCCAAACAAGTTGTTGTTACTGTGGTCTTCAGTCCTGAGACTGGTTTGATGCAGCTCTCCATGCTACTCTATCTTGTGCAAGGTTCTTCATCTCCCAGTACCTACTGCAACCTACATCCTTCTGAATCTGCTTAGTGTATTGATCTCTTGGTCTCCCTCTACGATTTTTACCCTCCACGCTGCCCTCCAATGCTAAATTTGTGATCCCTTGATGCCTCAAAACATGTCCTACCAACCGATCCCTTCTTCTAGTCAAGTTGTGCCACAAACTTCTCTTCACCCCAATCCTAATCAATACCTCCTCATTAGTTACGTGATCTACCCACCTTATCTTCAGCATTCTTCTGTAGCACCACATTTCGAAAGCTTCTATTCTCTTCTTGTCTAAACTACTTATCGTCCATGTTTCACTTCCATACATGGCTACACTCCATACAAATACTTTCAGAAACGACTTCCTGACACTTAAATCTATACTCGATGTTAACAAATTTCTCTTCTTCAGAAACGATTTCCTTGCCATTGTCAGTCTACATTTTATATCCTCTCTACTTCGACCATCATCAGTTATTTTGCTCCCTAAATAGCAAAACTCCTTTACTACTTTAAGTGTCTCATTTCCTAATCTAATCCCGTTAGCATCACCCGATTTAATTTGACTACATTCCATTATCCTCGTTTTGCTTTTGTTGATGTTCATCTTATATCCTCCTTTCAAGACACTGTCCATTCCGTTCAACTGCTCTTCCAAGTCCTTTGCTGTCTCTGACAGAATTACAATGTCATCGGCGAACCTCAAAGTTTTTATTTCTTCTCCATGGATTTTAATACCTATTCCGAATTTTTCTTTTGTTTCCTTTACTGCTTGCTCAATATACAGATTGAATAACATTGGGGAGAGGCTACAACCCTGTCTCACTCCTTTCCCAACCACTGCTTCCCTTTCATGCCCCTCGACTCTTACAATTCCCATCTGGTTTCCGTACAAATTGTAAATAGCCTTTCGCTCCCTGTATTTTACCCCTGCCACCTTCAGAATTTGAAAGAGAGTATTCCAGTTAACGTTGTCAAAAGCTTTCTCTAAGTCTACAAATGCTAGAAACGTAGGTTTGCCTTTTCTTAATCTTTCTTCTAAGATAAGTCGTAAGGTTAGTATTGCCTCACGTGTTCCAACATTTCTACGGAATCGAAACTGATCTTCCCCGAGGTCCGCTTCTACCAGTTTTTCCATTCGTTTGTAAAGAATTCGCGTTAGTATTTTGCAGCTGTGACTTATTAAACTGATAGTTCGGTAATTTTCACATCTGTCAACACCTGCTTTCTTTGGGATTGGAATTATTATATTCTTCTTAAAGTCTGTGGGTATTTCGCCTGTCTCATACATCTTGCTCACCAGATGGTAGAGTTTTGTCATGACTGGCTCTCCCAAGGCCATCAGTAGTTCTAATGGAATGTTGTCTACTCCCGGGGCCTTGTTTCGACTCAAGTCTTTCAGTGCTCTGTCAAACTCTTCACGCAGTATCTTATCTCCCATTTCATCTTCATCTACATCCTCTTCCATTTCCATAATATTGTCCTCAAGTACATCGCCCTTGTATAAACCCTCTATATACTCCTTCCATCTTTCTGCCTTCCCTTCTTTGCTTATAACTGGGTTGCCATCTGATCTCTTGATATTCATACAAGTGGTTCTCTTTTCTCCAAAGGTCTCTTTAATTTTCCTGTAGGCAGTATCTATCTTACCCCTGGTGAGATAAGCCTCTACATCCTTACATTTGTCCTGTAGCAATCCATGCTTAGCCATTTTGCACTTCCTGTCGATCTCATTTTTGAGACGTTTGTATTCCTTTTTGCCTGCTTCACTTACTGCATTTTGTATTTTCTCCTTTCATCAATTAAATTCAGTATCTCTTCTGTTACCCAAGGATTTCTACAAGCCCTCGTCTTTTTACCTACTTGATCCTCTGCTGCCTTCACTATTTCATTCCTCAAAGCTACCCATTCTTCTTCTACTGTATTTCTTTCCCCCATTCCTGTCAATTGTTCCCTTATGCTCTCCCTGAAACTCTGTACAACCTCTGGTTCTTTCAGTTTATCCAGGTCCCATCTCCTTAAATTCCCACCTTTTTGCAGTTTCTTCAGTTTTAATCTACAGTTCATAACCAATAGATTGTGGTCAGAGTCCACATCTGCCCCTGGAAATGTCTTACAATTTAAAATCTGATTCCTAAATCTCTGTCTTACCATTATATAATCTATCAGAAACGTTTTAGTATCTCCAGGGTTCTTCCATGTATACAACCTTCTTTCATGTTTCTTGAACCAAGTGTTAGCTATGATTAAGTTATGCTCTGTGCAAAATTCTACCAGGCGGCTTCCTCTTTCATTTCTTAGTCACAATCCATATTCACCTACTACGTTTCCTTCTCTTCCTTTTCCTACTGTCGAATTCCAGTCACCCATAACTATTAAATTTTCGTCTCCCTTCACTACCTGAATAATTTCTTTTATCTCATCGTACACATCATCAATTTCTTCATCATCTGCAGAGCTAGTTGGCATATAAACTTGTACTACTGTAGTAGGTGTGGGCTTCGTGTCTATCTTGGCCACAATAATGCGTTCACTATGTTGTTTGTAGTAGCATACCCGCACTCCTATTTTTTTAGTCATTATTAAACCTACTCCTGGATTACCCCTATTTGATTTTGTATTTATAACCCTGTATTCACCTGACCAAAAGTCTTGCTCCTCCTGCCACCGAACTTCACTAATTCCTACTATATCTAACTTTAACCTATCCATTCCCATTTTTAAATTTTCTAACCTACCTGCCCGATTAAGGGATCTGACATTCCACACTCCGATCCGTAGAACGCCAGTTTTCTTTCTCTTGATAACGACGTCATCTTGAGTAGTCCCCGCCCGGAGATCCGAATGGGGGACTATTTTACCTCCGGAATATTTTACCCAAGAGGACGCCATCATCATTTAATCATATAGTAAAGCTGCAAGCCCTTGGGAAAAATTACGGCTGTAGTTTCCCTTGCTTTCAGCCGTTCACAGTACCACAACAGCAAGGCCGTTTTGGTTAGTGTTACAGGGCCAGATCAGTCAATCATCCAGAGTGTTGCCCCTGAAACTACTGAAAAGGCTGCTGCCCCTCTTCAGGAACCACACGTTTGTCTGGCCTCTCAACAGATACCCCTCCGTTGCGGTTGCACCTACGGTACGGCTATCTGTATCGTTGAGGCACGCAAGCCACCCCACCAACGGCAAGGTCCATGGTTCATGGGGGAGGGGGGGGGGGAGGGCATATCTCTTAAGGTGTACATTTTAGAGCCCATATTTACTGGACATTTTTTTCTTGTTCGGTCCATACTACCTGCCCCAAAAATATGGAAATCAAAGAGCTTGCTGTAGTAGAGATGAAAACGTGCTCATACCTCTTAAGGTAAGCGTCTTACAGCCCACGATTAATAGACTTTTTTTTTTGTTTTGGTCCGTGTAACCACCTCTGAAAGTTGACTACCATACAGTCTCGGCAGCAACAGTAACGCTACACGTATTCCACTTCAGAGGCATCAGCAAGATTTTCTCTTATATCTTTCAACACTGGTCCTTTCCGGACTAGTGTTGCCTTACCTCAAATTGATACATTTTACCTTGTCTAACAGCAGTGAAGGTTTGTAATATCATTACGGAACCACAGTGCAAGTGCTGTTGAGGAAGTTTCCAGTAATTGCAGGACAAAATATGGACTATATACGAAGTGAAACTCTCACATATTAAACGTCATAGTGGGCATTTTCAGGAAGGGTGCGTCAGTGTCTAGACTCAGTCATGACTCACGTTACAGAGTCATTTGCGTGCTGCCGGAAAGAACTTCATCAACTTGTCTGAGGCAACAGTAATTCGCACAATATGAGCCAGGGCTGTAGGCCTACGGAACTTTTTAATACCGTCCAGCTGGCTGCGGAGCTTGTAGTTCTGCTGTTTCTCCTGCAGGTGCCACTAGCATCCACGATATGATGCCGCTGAGTTGCCGGTAGCTACTGTAGATGGCGCATCGATCAAGCCATCCAGTACTTAAACCCGGAGGCGCCTAATTCAAATTCTTCTATTATTGGTAGTACGGTCTCCTCAGTATTGACATAAGCCATTGTTATTGTGCCTAATAAATCCAGCAATCGAATATTAAGCTTCCTTGATGGATACTTAAAGAACTAAGAATTTATATCAACGGAACCGTTCCGCACAAATGTTTATAGCTACCATTTTCGTCAGTTTACTTGTTTGATCAGCCTTTTGGATTCAGAGGTCAGTGAAGTAGCAAATTCACCCTTCTCGGTAACGTGATCTTTTTGCCTGTAAAGAAACACGTATTACACGTAATTTATGGAGACATCCTTGTTTCGTCTTCTTAATGTCGTCTGCTCGCTAAAGCTATTTTCCTTTTATAAGGAGCTATATGTTCACCTTGAGATCTTGCAATCGTTAAAGGTATGGATCTCGTCTGTCTTTAATGATTCTTGCAATGTCTCCTTTCCATGTTCAGTTTTTCAATCCCAATTCTTCCCTTTTAATGTAACTTCTAGAGGCGTCTTAGACACACAGTTCTGATATTCCTCCATTCTTAATTTTTTTCCAAGTTCATGATCACGTAAAGCATCTTTTTCCCGGCTGACAAGTTTCCTTAGACTTCCATCACGTCTTAAACGTTATTATTTATCAACGGGAAGAGGTACTTGTCAATATCATTCTTTCTATATAATCTATTTTACGCTCTATTTTGAGCGATATTTTTGCGGAGGCGTGGTAAATTAACAGAACATACCCATGTACATTTATTTATTAACATATCCATGTCTGAAATAAGTACTGGAAATTCTTGATTTGCTGAAACTTTATTCAGCCGCCTCGCTTTTGAATCTGTAATATGGACATCATTTGTTCCAATACTATTCTGCTGACTTATATTACACAGCAATTCATTGGTAATATTTTTGAGATGTTAGAGCTTAATACAATAGTGCGAGTCATACCTTAGTATTGTTGGTCCGCCTGTAAACCACATAAAGATCGAAGATGAGATGTTTGACTTTTGCTCCGTTGGTAGCGGTACGCTACAGAGACCCAAAGATAAACTCAAAGGAGCGACTGTGCAAGACGAATGCCGTGCATTACGTAACGGCTACTCTTAAAATTTCGAAGAAGTGACTTACATACATAGCGAAAATGGACCTATGTGATTAAAGCAAATCCAGTAATTTCGATACCTTCCGTCCTCTTCCACATAACATGTGAGGCAGCGGCCTGTTCCAGGTCTTGCTGCTCACGTTTTATCCTGTTTGTATACTGGGTTTGCATACGAAACTGTCTTGCTTCATTTCCTTTCCGATTCAGTTTTTACTTGTGAACTTTTCACCGCGCTGTTTACATGTGTGGTTACGAGTAGTTTGTAGCAATATGGGTTACCCATCTCTCTGTACCTAACCCAACATTCCGTTCTCGTAGTAGTTTTATCCCTTTAAATGGTTCTGGTCTTGGCCAGCGGAACTCCTTTTCGTTTGAGTGAGAACAGAAGGAAATTTCACACGCTTTGGGGGAGCCGCCGGTCACTCAGAAGGCAGCTCCTACGCTAGCAGACCTCACGGACAGTAGGGTGAGCCTTTCAGGGATTATCCTCCTGGCTCAGCCTCCGCAGACAAAGAGCGGTGGAATGGAAGGCTGCTGTCCTCTACATCAGAACAGGAAGTGGTGAGAACTCTGCCTGTTAGTAAACTGTGGGTGGAGTCCTCAGCTGTCCACTTGCCGTTGTCCTGCTGTGTGGTCACCAGACATGTTCCCTCAAACAAAATAAACAGCCACTCGTGGGTCTGCAAATTTCCAAACTTTGTCCTTCCCGTGGGAACTCTGTGCATAGTCCAGCAAAGTTTCCAGAATTTCCGACACACAAGTCTGTACATAGGAATGGGGCGACACTTGTTTCCATTTTCTTATGCACATATCTCACTGGCAGATACATCTTCAACTTCCAGATCCCCGATTGGAAGAGCCCTCTCTAGGGTAGGTAAGAAAATATTGTGTGGAGTAGATTTGCGACTTCTGAAGGAAGGCTACCAAAAACTGAGAGAAGCGTTCGTAGATGTATTCGGATTCGCATGGGAATTCTGATTCGAACTTCTTCCTGGTGAGGCTCTGCACTCGTAAGTGTTTTTCTTGTCTTCGGCCCTTCTTCGAAGTTTTTCTTTGAACTTATACGCATCCACAGGGAGTCATCAGGGAGATGGTGAGATCCGGGATTCGCAATCTCAACACATCTGCTCAGCCCAGCAACAATTAACACAGGTCGCAGTTTTGCGCAGTTTTGTTTACAACCACCTCAATGGCACTCGCAGTAAGATTGCAATTGCAATGCACAGTCCCAACTTCCGCAATCGCGTTCTATTAAGGGGAGAGGAGTTCATTCATGGTTTCTGCTTCTTTGTCTTCTTAACATGATCTATTCGTTTCACGCACTGCTGTGCACGTTTTCCTGGAGTCTAATTTTTGCTTCAAAGGGGAGTTTATTCTTAACCATTAATGTTTGTTTCGTTATCGAGTTAACTCATTGGAGTTCACCCTGGCAGTGATGTTTCTTTCTGACTCTTCTTTTATTCACTGATCTGCTTTATTCCAATTCATAACTCTCTTCTGTAATTTTAAAGTTTTACAGTTGCGGTTGAAAGCGTAACTCGTGTCCTTTATAAGTCTGGGCACCATCTCAGCCGTAATGTCCAGCTCATGTTGGTGGCGACTCTACAACCATTCATTATCTTACCATTGTTCTATTTTAATTACGCAAATTGATTCTCTAATTACTTTATAAGCTCGACGTTTATGTGTCACGAGTAATTTTTACACACTGTTCGAATAATATTATTTTACCAAATTAAATTCTGTCATTCAGCAACCATTAAAGTAAATTATCCACTTGAAGTGTTCGGGCCCTCCGACCATAAGCAATAGGCGAGGCTCCCGACGAGATCCGGAACTTATCAAATAACGTTTTCCGATGTGCGCGGCAGTTGATTTTTCAAGTAACCTGTTAGCTTCATGGAGTTAATCCATCATTTTGTGTGATAGATTCAGCATCACTCTAATCCGGATGCCCACGGAGTATCTGATAAGCAAGAGGTCGTGTGCACAAAATACTCGACTTCTGGCATGCTTGCTCGTTTTTGAGAAAATTTAGCGTCTGTGCTATACACTCTGCCTCCTGACTTCTAATACACTCAGGGTACTCAACGTAAGTGTCTCGGAAACAATGCATCATACGAAAAAAATTTCTAGGTGAGAAATTAATATTGGTAAAAGAAACATTTATCTGTGCTACAACTAGCCACCACCTGACCACCCTTCCTTCATGGGATGGATCAACTTTATACACTGAAGAGCCAAAGAAACTGGTACACCTGCCTAATATCGTGTAAGGGCAGGGCCCCCGCGTGCCCGCAGAAGTGCCGCAACACGTGTATTCAACTCTTGGTCTTCCTCTACGATTTTTACCCTCCACGCTGCCCTCCAGTACCAAATTGGTGATCCCTTGATGCCTCAGAACATGTCCTACCAACCGATCCCTTCTTCTAGTCAAGTTGTGCCACAAACTTCCCTTCTCCCCAATCCTTTTCAGTACCTCCTCATTAGTTATGTGATCTACCCATCTAACCTTCAGCATTCTTCTGTAGCACCACATTTCGAAAGCTTCTATTCTCTTCTTGTCCAAACTATTTATCGTCCATGTTTCACTTCCATACATGGCTACACTCCATACAAATACTTTCAGAAACGACTTCTTGACAAACAAATTTCTCTTCTTCAGAAACGCTTTCCTTGCCATTGCCGGTCTACAATTTATATCCTCTCTACTTCGACCATCATCAGTTATTTTGCTCCCCAAATAGCAAAACTCCTTTACTACTTTAAGTGTCTCATTTCCTAATCTAATTCCCTCAGCATCACACGATTTAATTCGACTACATTCCATTATCCTCGTTTTGCTTTTGTTGATGTTCATCTTATATCCTCCTTTCAAGACACTGTCCATTCCGTTCAACTGCTCTTCAAAGTCCTTTGCTGTCTCTGACAGAATTACAATGTCATCGGCGAACCTCAAAGTTTTTATTTCTTCTCCATGGATTTTAATACCTACTCCGAATTTTTCTTTTGTTTCCTTCACTGCTTGCTCAATATACAGATTGAATAAAATTGGGGAGAGGCTGCAACCCTGTCTCACTCCCTTCCCAACCACTGCTTCCCTTTCCTGTCCCTCGACCCTTATAACTGCCACCTGGTTTCCGTACAAATCGTAAATAGCATTTCAACATTGTCAAAAGCGTTCTCTAAGTCTACAAATGCTAGAAACGTAGTTATGCCTTTCCTTAATCTTTCTTCTAAGACAAGTCGTAGGATCAGTATAGCCTCACGTGTTCCAACATTTCTACGGAATCCAAACTGATCTTCCCCGAGGTCAGCTTCTACCAGTTTTTCCATTCGTCTGTAACGAATTCGCGTTAGGATTTTGCAGCTGTGACTTATTAAACTAATAGTTCGGTAATTTTCACATTTGCCAACACCTGCTTTCTTTGGGATTAGAATTACTATATTCTTCTTGAAGTCTGAGGGAATTTCGCCTGTCTCATACATCTTGCTCACCAGATGGTAGAGTTTTGTTAGGACTGGCTCTCCCAAGGCTGTCTGTAGTTCTAATGGAATGTTGTCTACTCCCGGGGCCTTGTTTCGACTCAGGTCTTTCAGTGCTTGTCAAACTATCCACACAGTATCATATCTCCCGTTTCATCTTCATCTACCTCCTCTTCCATTTCCATAGTACTGTCCTCAAGAACATCGCCCCTGTATAGCCCCTCTATATACTCCTTCCACCTTTCTGCTTTCCCTTCTTTGCTTAGAACTGGGTTACCGTCTGAGCTCTTGATATTCATGCAAGTGGTTCTCTTTTCTCCAAAGGTCTCTTTAATTTATCTGTGCTACAACTAGCCACCACCTGACCACCCTTCCTTCATGGGAGGGATCAACTTTATACACTGAAGAGCCAAAGAAACTGGTACACCTGCCTAATATCGTGTAAAGGCAGGGCCCCCGCGTGCCCGCAGAAGTGCCGCAACACGACGTGGCACGGACTCGACTAATGTCTGAAGTAGTGCTAAAGAGAATTCACACCATGAATCCTGCAGGACTTTCCATAAATCTCTTCTGAACAGCACATCGCAAGGCATCCCAGATATAATGTTCATTCCTGGAGAGTTTGGTGGCCAGCGGAAGCGTTTAAACTCAGAAGAATATTCCTGGAGCCACTCTGTAGCAATTCTGGACGTGTGGGGTGTCACATTGTCCTGCTGGTATTGCCAAAGTCCGTCGGTGTGCACAATGGACATGGATGGATGCAGGTGATCAGACAGGATGCTTACGTAGGTGTCGCCTCTCTGAGTCCTATCTAAACGTATCAGGGGTCCCATATCACTCCAACTGCACACGCCCCACACTATTACAGAGCCTCCACCAGCTTCAACAGTCCCCTGCTGAGATGCAGGGTCTGTGGATTCATGAGGTTCTCTCCATACCCGTACATGTCCATCTGCTCGATACAGTTTGAAACGAGATTCTTCCCACCAGGCAACATGTTTTTACTCATCAACAGTCCAATGTCGATGCTGACTGGCCTAGACAAGGCGTAAAGCTTTGTGTCGTGCAGTCATCAAGGGTACACGAGTGGGCCTTCGGCTGCGAAAGCTCATATCGATGATGTTTCGTTGAACTGTTCACACGCTGACTCTTGTTGATGACCCAGCATTGAAATCTGCAGCAATTTGCGGAAGGGTTGCACTTCTGCCACGTTGAACGATTCTCTTCAGTCGTCGATGGTTCCGTTCTTGCAGGGTCTTTTTCCCACCGCAGCGATGACGGATATTTGATGTTTTACCGTATTCCTGATATTTACGATACACTCGTGAAATGGTCGTACGGGAAAATCTCCACTTGGTCGGTACCTCGGAGATGCTGTGTCCCATCGCCCATGCGCCGACAATAATACCACGTTCAAACTCACTTAAATCTTGGTAAGCTGCCATTGTAGCAGTAATAACCGATCTGACAACTGCGCCAGACACTTATTGTCTTATATAGGCTTTGCCGACCGCAGCGCAGTCTTGTGACAGTTTACCCATCTTTGTATTTGAATACGCATGCCTACAGCAGTTACAGTGTATTTTCAAATGGAAACCCACCATTTTTATTGCATATTCGGATTCTAAGACAGAAAAATGCGTACGGTTCACTCCATTTGTGGTAGATTGGGCTGCAATCGACAACTATCAAGTGTGCCTGCTTTTGCAATTAAAAACTAACGCATCTGAGTTTACATTTCATTTATTGTGTAAATGTAGACCTTTGTGCTCTGACGGTTGATATTTATGTTCAAAATTTACTTTAGTGCTGCAAATTTGATTGTACAGTACATCATGATTGGCCGTTTGAATGTACGGTTGGAAACTGCGTTTATCGTTATCCATTTACAACGTCGTGAATGTAATAGTTTTCAGGTGCCAACGGGATGCTTGATTTCGGTGAGTCCCCTTGCCTATCGCTACTGGGGTGCTTGATTTCTGTGAGTCTTCATGGCAGGTGCACCTGTCACTATCACTTCCTGGACATTTTACATTATTACAATGGTTACGGTTTGTATTCCACTAGTGTGAGAGTTACGGCGGTTGGATGGGAACACACCCCGTAAGCAGTCACCCTTACGGCGAAGTTCGAGGGCGGCCACCGAAATCCAGCATTCCGATGCTTTGGTGACTCACCACGCTCAAGCCCATAGGGAACAGGAAACTACGTTACCATACAAGTAGCTAATTTGCCCGAAATGTCAGTATCTAGCCATTTTATTCGTACTGAACAATCACATCTGCAACACTTAAGTAAAGTTTGAACACCCATATCAAGCGTTTGAATACAAAGCTTTACGTTTACATCGTATATGAAATGTAGAATCTAATGCGTCTGGCCTTAATTGCAAGAAACAGGCACACTTGATATTTATCGATTACAGCGCCATCTATCACGAATGGGAAAAAATGGTTTGAATAAACCGTACGTATGTTTTGGCCTAGAATCCAATCATCCAACAAAACTTGGGGTTTCCCATTTGACAATCCAAAATTGATGCCGCTAACGCAGGTGGAGAGACCAGGAGACCGCGGTAGGGGGGAGGGGGGGCTAGGGTTAACTTTTCACGTAGAACACTTGTAGAACATTTTTTTCGTACGACGAGTCGTCTTCGAAATATTTAGTTGTCTTAAGTCATAAATAAGAAACACCCCAGTATATTTAACGTAGTGACAGTACCTAATTCTGTAGCTTAAGCGGAAGATAAAATCTGTCCCTGGAGGTTACATGTGTAATGATGCGACTACAGCACATCGCCTCGGCTACAGGTGTAGGCATCGGATGAGAGGCTGAATTGTACAGGCTGCACAAAACGATTAGCATTCATAAGGAACACAGAGGCAATAACTTCCAGCCGGTCGGTGTGGCCGAGCGGTTCTAGGCACCACATTCTGGAACCGTGCGACCGCTACGGTCGCAGGTTCGAATCCTGCTTCGGGAATGGATGTGTGTGATGTTCTATGTTCTAGGGGACTGATGACCTCAGAAGTTAAGTCCCATAGTGCTCAGAGCCATTTGAACCATTTATTTTAATAACTTCTATTAGCATTATTGAATACAGCTCTCACCGTGTCTTCCAGAAGGCAAGCGAGGAGCAAATGTGATAGTAACTCGTCGATACCGCAAAGTATTCGAGACTCTTAGCAAGAGAATGCAATGGCTAAGGAATAGTGTCATTCTTTGGTGTATCCGCTCAACCTAGTGGTCAGTGAGGAGAGACTCTACAAACTATTGGAGTGATTGCCACAGCCAGCCGTATGAAGATGTGATATTTGACAGGTGAGGCTGTTCTGCTAATTCTACACTATCCTCTGGGAATCACCGTGAAATGCGTATTAGAGGGCACTTTTTATTGTACTGCGTATTCACGTCTCTTCCTGTTCCAGTCACAGATGTAGAATTGGAAGACTAATCTGTTTAGTTAGTCTATTGCAAATAATAGCTGAAAAATTTGGCTTATGATAGCCAGGTGCGATCTATGTTCACAACGCTCTGACGGTAAATGTTTGGCCTATGAAAGCTATCGTCACTGCTTGTGTACGTAATAAGAAAAAAAAAATTAAATGAGCGTATGGCACCGTTGGCCGGGAGGCCCCTATCCGGGGAAGTTCGGCCGCCAACTGCAAGTCTTATTTCAGTCGACGATAGATTGGGCGACCTGCGCGCCAGTGATCAGGATGAAGACAACACAACACTCAGTTCCCGAGACAAGAAAATCTCAAACCTTGCCGGGAATCGAACCTGGACCTGCTTGCATAAGAGGCTAGCACATTACCACCCAGCTTTTTTTTTCTTTTTATCTCATTTTGTTCGTTGTAGTTCGTTGCAACTACTCGGGGCGGACGTCGCAAGGCACCCGTTTCAGTTCGTCGTTGATCCATTAACTCAGTTTTTTTTTTATTACAGAGGATAGTTAACCCTCTGACCGAACACGGTGAGCTACCGTGCCGGCTATAAGCAGGCGGACTCTGATGTAATAATTAATTTTGATAGCAAAGACAAGCCTTTTCGACGGATGTGGCTGCTTATTACGCAGTGATCTCAAGATTATGGCAACGATTTCAGCAGACAGGAAACGTGTCCAGCCGCTACAGTACGGGACGTTCACAGTGTACAGCACCACAAGAAGACCGATATCTCACCATCGGTGCCCTGCTCGGGACCTTACCGCAGCCACTGGAACAGTTGTCTGCAGACACGCAGTCTACAGACGACTGTCCAGACATGGTTTATTAGCCTGCAAAGTGCATTCCACTAACCCCTGGTCACAGGAGAGCCCGTGAAGCCTGGTGTCAAGAACACAGTACATGGTCATTGGAACAGTGGTCCCAGATTATCTTCACAGACGAGTCCAGGTATAGTCTGAACAGTGATTCTCGCGGGGTTTTCATCTGGCGTAAACCAGGAACCAGAGACTAACTCCTTAATGTTCTTGAAAGGGACCTGTATGGAGGCCGTGGTTTGATGTGTGGGGTGGGATTATGATTGATGTACATACACCCCTGCATGTCTTTGACAGAGGAACTGTAACAGGTCAGGTGTATCGGGAAGTCATGTTGCACCAATGTGTCCGCCTTTTCAGGGGTGCAGTGGGTCCCACCTTCCTCCTGATGGATGATAAAGCACGGCCCCACCGAGCTACCATCGTGGAGGAGTACCTTGAAACAGATGATGTCAGGCGAATGGAGTGGCCTGCCTGTTCTCCAGACCTAAACCTCATCGAGCACGTCTGTGATGCTCTCGGTCGACGTATCGGTGCATGTCTTCAAACCCCTACGACACTTCAGGAGCTCCGACAGGCACTGGTGCAAGAATGGGAGGCTATACCACAGCAGCTGCTCGACCACCTAATCCAGAGTATGCCAACCCGTTGTGCGGCCTGTGTACGTGTGCATGGTGATCGTATCTCATATTGACGTCGGGGTACAGGCGCACGAAACAGTGGCGTTTTGAAGCACATGTGTTTCTGGACGCTTTTCTCAACTTATCACCAATACCGTAGAGTTACAGATCTGTGTCGTGTGCGTTCCCTATATGCCTTTGCTATTAGCACCAGTTTTGTGTAGTGCCACGTTGTGTGGCATCACATTCTGCAATTATCCTTAATTTATGAGCAATGCTGTAAAATGTATTCATATCCTTCCACATTTAGAGTTTTTTTAAATACAGTAAAGGGACCACATGCTAACCGCGAACAACAACCCCGTACCATAACACAGCTCCTCTGTACTTCACTGTTCATACTACACATGATGATGGGCAACGGTATCCAAGCATTCGCTGAGTCCAAACGCTTCCATCGGAATGCCACAGGGAATAGCGTGATTCATTACTCTAAATCATTCGTTTCCAGTCATCCATTGTCGACTGGCGTCGCTCTTTGCACGACCTCACGCGTTGCTTAGTTCAGACTACGGAAATGTGGTGCTTATGAGGAACTGTTCGACCATTACACCCAATTCTTTTATTAACTTCCTACACACAGTCATTATGCTAACATGCTGAAATGCTGGTGCCACTTTGGAACTCACGTGCACTTTGGAACTCACGTGCACTTTGCAACTCACGTGCACTTTGGAACTCACGTATAATTCCTTCCGCTACTTTCATGCGATTTTGTACAATGCCCGGTGGTCCTTGTCGATCAGTATATCAGGTCTGCCTGGTCTTGGTTATATATAAGTTCCCGCCTCAGAGCCACATCGCTAACAGTCAAAGTGAGCAGCTTTAAAGGTTTTAAACGTCCCTGGCGAATATGTTGCTCGGGTGACATCCAATGATCAGTCGACGTTCGAAGTAATTGAACCGCCTGATAACACAATACTCCGCACCTCATTCTACACTGGCAGGTCCGCCCCTCGTGAAATCAAGCGTCCGTGGACTTTTGATCAGACAGTGTACATCGCACGCAGTTTAGTGACAGATTTAATAATAAACAATTTGAGAGACTGGTTTTACGTAGTACTGACATTTCTTGCTGTATTTTAAAGTTAATTGAAGCGTACCTACAGTGACGAATCTTGTAATATACTACAACATTGCTACGCGCCGCTCCTGTGGGGATTGCGAAGACAAGATTAGACTGTTTACAACATGCACAGTGGTGTATAAGTAGTCGTGCTTGCTGTGTTCCATAAACGAATGAAACGGTAAAGTTCGAAGTACCCTCAGCCATGCACTTCGATATGGTTTGCAGAAAATGGATGTAAACGTAGAGAGAAGTTATAAGTTCATCTCTTCTTTTTCCTGTCGAAAAAATGTATCGATACTGGGTATCGCTATATTACAGGATGTAATTTGTTTAATTTCCCCTCTATGGTTTTTAAATCACAGATATTTAGCAGCTATTATATATAGCGAAAATGGTATAGGCACGTGCATTCAAATACAGCGGTATGTAAACAGGCACGATACGGCACTGCGGTCGGCAACGTCTGTATCAGACAACAAGTTTCCAGCGCAGTTGTTAGACCAATTACTGCTGCTAAAATGAAAGCTTATCAAGATTTAAGTGAGTTTGAACGTGGTGTTATTAGTCGGGGCACGAGCGATGGGACACAGCATCTCCAAGGTAGCGATGAAGTGGAGATTTTTCCGTACGAAAAAAATAAATAAATAAATGAAATAAAATAAAATTGATATGTTCCACATCCACGAGGATCTCCTCAGCACAGATCTATGGAACGAAAAAATAATCTAATCTAATCTAATCACGAGTGTACCACGAATATCAGGAATCCGGTGAAACATCAAATATCCGACATCGCTGAGGTCGGAAAAAGACCCTGCAAGAACGGTTCAAATCAAATGGCTCTGAGCACTATGTGACTTAACTTCTGAGCTCATCAGTCCCCTAGAACTTAGAACTACTTAAACCTTACTAACCTAAAGACATCACACACACATCCATGCCCTAGGCAGGATTCAAACCTGCGACCGTATTGGTCGCGCGGTTCCAGACTGAAGCGCCTAGAACCGCTCGGCCACTCCGGCCGGCCTGCAAGAACGGGACCAACGACGACTGAAGAGAATCGTTCAACGTGACAGAAGTGCAACCCTTCCGCAAATTGCTGCACATTTCAGTGCTGGGCAATCAACAAGAGTCACCATCCGTATCATTCAACGAAACATCATCGATATGGGCTTTAGGAGTCGAAGGCCCACTCGTGTACGCTTGATGACTGCATGACACAAAGCTTTACACCTCGCCTGGGCCGGTCGCTGTGGCCGAGCGGTTCTAGGTGCTTCAGTCGGCAACCGCGCTGTTGCTACGGTCGCAGGTTCGAATCCTGCCTCGGGCATGGATGTGTGTAATGTCCTTAGGTTAGTTAGGTTTAAGTAGTTCTAAGTTTAGGGTCTAGGGGACTGATGACCTTAGATGTTAAGTCCCATAGTGCTTAGAGCCGTTTGAACCTTGCCTGGGCCCGTCAGCGCCGACATGGGCCTGTTGATGACTGATAACATGTTGCCTGGTCGGAAGAGTCTCGTTTCAAATTGCATCAAGTGGATGGACGTGTACAGGTATGGAAACAACGTCATGAACTCATGAACCCTGCTCGTCAGCAAGAGACTGTTCAAGGTGGTCGAGGCTCTGTAATGGTGTGGAGCGTGTGCAGTTTGAGTGATACGGGACCCCTGATACGTCTAGTTACGACTCTTGACAGGTGACACGTACGTAAGCATCCTGTCTGATCACCTGCATCCATTCATTACCATTGTGGATTCCGACGGACTTAGGCAAATCCAGCAGGTAAATGCGACTCCCCACACGTCCTGAATTGCTACAGAGTGGGTCCTGGAAGACTATTCAGAATTTAAACACTTCCACTGGCCACCAAACTCCCCAGACATGAATATTATTGAGCTTACCTGGGATGCCTTGCAACGTGCTGTTCACAAGAGATCTCCTACACCTCATACTATTACGGATATATGGAGAACTTTGCAGGATTCATGCTGTCATCTCCCTCCAGCACTACTTCAGACATTAGTAGAGTCCATAACACGTCGTGTTGCGGCACTTCTGCGTGCTTGCGAGGGCCCTACACGATATTAGGCAGGTTTACCAGTTTCTTTGTCTCTTCAGTGTATATTCGTAGTTTCTCCCGTGAAAGACAAAAAAAGGAAAGAAGAATAAAGCTTAACATCCTGTCGAGACGGAGAGGACAGCCAGATTGGGGAAGTAAATCGGCCATGCGCTTGCAAAAGAACTATCATGGCATTTGCATTGATTAATTTGAAGAATCTGGATGACTGGAACGGGATATGTACCCCAGTCCATCCGAGTGCAGATCCTGAGTGTTAACTACTACGCAAGCTCCCTACACCGAGATTTGTGCTCGGCGTACACACGAAAAATACTTACTTCACCTGTAATGGCCAGATGCTCCGATCTGAGAGCTCTAATTTCATATCCTCACGCAGTTAAGCCATTTTGCCCTCAAAAACAGTGAAGCACGCAGAAGACAAGAAAAGATATCAATGTAACTTCGGACACATATCCACACTCCATCAGCTGGTATGTAAATGATTAGAGTTGCAATTCTCTGTTAGAGGTTGAACGGCCATCAGAATGCATTGGTGTTGTTTGTTTTTAGTGTCATTACCAGACTTCGCAGGGTACATAAGGGGCGTAAACAGTATCAGAGGTTGAATTATCACCGCGAAGGACACAGAGATGTCGCATACTCGTGTACTGAGCACCTGACACAATTTTAAACGTGATGGCTGGGTGTTGTGTGATGTCCTTAGGTTAGTTAGGTTTAAGTAGTTCTAAGTTCTAGGGGACTGATGACCATAGATGTTAAGTCCCATAGTGCTCAGAGCCATTTTTGAACAATTTTAAAGTGGCTTCGTTGTGGGTCTCCATTTGGCCAGTTAGTCGAATCGTTCAGTGTCCAGAGTGTGGGGCGGTTATATGTGACAGTGTTAGACTGCATACGAACGTGAGGGCAGACATACTCGTCATCAACGCTCCTATCGGCCACGTCTGACCATCACATGGAGGGTCACTGTGGTGTACATCAAGCACGTCGTAACCCCTTCACATCTGCGGCTGTCGTCCGAGAAGAACAAGTAATGGACTGATACTTCCTGGCAGATTAAAACTGTGTGCCCGACCGAGACTCGAACTCGGGACCTTTGCCTTTCGCGGGCAAGTGCTCTACCAACTGAGCTACCGAAGCACGACTCACGCCCGGTACTCACAGCTTTACTTCTGCCAGTACCTCGTCTCCTACCTTCCAAACTTTACAGAAGCTCTCCTGCGAACCTTGCAGAACTAGCACTCCTGAAAGAAAGGATATTGCGGAGACATGGCTTAGCCACAGCCTGGGGGATGTTTCCAGAATGAGATTTTCACTCTGCAGCGGAGTGTGCGCTGATATGGAAACATCCCCCAGGCTGTGGCTAAGCCATGTCTCCGCAATATCCTTTCTTTCAGGAGTGCTAGTTCTGCAAGGTTCGCAGGAGAGCTTCTGTAAAGTTTGGAAGGTAGGAGACGAGGTACTGGCAGAAGTAAAGCTGTGAGTACCGGGCGTGAGTCGTGCTTCGGTAGCTCAGTTGGTAGAGCACTTGCCCGCGAAAGGCAAAGGTCCCGAGTTCGAGTCTCGGTCGGGCACACAGTTTTAATCTGCCAGGAAGTTTCATATCAGCGCACACTCCGCTGCAGAGTGAAAATCTCATTCTGGAAGTAATGGACTATCTGTAACATTGTGTCATCCCGCACCACTCATCTGAGACTAGCAGCAGCCAGCCTAGGGAATTACCGTCCCATGTGTACGCTGCCGTTAACAACACAGCACAGATGGATGCGTTAGGGGTGGCGCCGTGAGCAGAAATCACGACCTGCTGATTAGTGGCGTCGCATTGTGTTCGGAAATGAATTTCTGTTCTGCATCATCTTGCATGAATCACCAGCGAGTACGGACAGGACGTGGTGAAGGTCTCATTCTTCCAATGTTTTGGAGAGGCACAGCGGTGTTCAAAAAATGGTTCAAAGGGCTCTGAGCACTATGGGACTTAACTTCTTAGGTCATCAGTCGCCTATAACTTAGAACTACTTAAACCTAACTAACCTAAGGACATCACACACATCCATGCCCGAGGCAGGATTCGAACCTGCGACGGTAGCTCTCGCGCAGTTCTAGACTGTAGCACCTAGAACCGCTCGGCCACTCCGGCCGGCCCACAGCGGTGTTACTCTTGTCATCATGGTATGGTGAGCGATTGGGTACGACTTCAGGTCAAGGATGGTAGTGACTGAGGGAACTTTGACGGCACAACAGTATGTCATGGACATCTTCCATCCTCATGTATTACCCTCTCATCCAACAGTATTGTGTTGCGATTTTTTTAACAGAACAACACTCGTCCACACGAGACACGTGTCCCTATGTGTTTGGTCACTACACTGGGTCAAGTTATTGGAGAATGATGCCCTCTCTTGAGTTATTTGTACCTGAGGGGCACTGGCTTGGACGCCACCCCTCCAAGGGCAGCTAATGGGACATTCGCCACGGCTACAGTGAGAGGCAGTTGTGAATGGACACTCGGTCGGGCGGCTGTCGTAGGTGATGATGATGATATTGATGATGATGATGATATTGATGATGATGATGATGATGATGATGTTTGGTTTGTGGGACGCTCAACTGCGCTGTTACCAGCGCCTGTACAAAGTCCCACCCTTTGCTCAGTCCAATCTCGCCACTTTTTTGAATGATGATGAAATGATGAGGACAACACAAACACCCAGTCCTGTCGTAGGTCGCGGCCCACGCGCCTCGTCTGCTAAAAGGCGAATATGTATATTTTCTTTGTGTGTGATTGTTGTCTATAATAAGTACTTCTCTGCATATCTTGTCATTCATTGAAATCCGAATGAATCACAATAATAATACAGTCCTTTAAATTCCTGGTACTCCAGCAAAATTGATGATTCAAATTTGCGTCTGCGGACGCTAACACTATGAAATGTATGCGTGATGTTGAGGTACACGAATTCGTCATTAAACCGTATGCTAATGGTATGTCAAACCACTCAACAGGATTTGTGCTCCTTAATATTATACTTCTGCATGCATCGCATTGCCCTCACAGAAGACATAGAGAAGATGTATCGACAAGTTCTGGTAGTGGATGCAAATCGCACTTACCAACGAATATTGTGGAGGAGTGATAGATCTGCACCACTGCAGGAATACCAATTAAAGACAGTCATGTATCGAGCTGTCGTTACCAAGCTTGGAACTCTGTGGGACACTCTTGCTTTAACGACTAGTGCAGCACGTGTTCGCACTCTGAGTATAAACATCGAGCGAACTTGCCTCTGGACTGATTCATCCATTGTGCTGGCATGGCTTGCGGCTTCACACACGTGGTGGAAGACGTTCGTGTGGAACCATGTTTCCGAGATACACGACACCACATCTGCGGTACGGAGCAATGTACCTACAACGCAAAACGCAGCTGATCTGACCTCGCGAGGAGTGTCTCCTTCAAACCTGGAAGAAAGCAGCCTGGCGTGTGAAGGACCAGCCTGGCGTAAAGAAGACGTCACTTCATGCCTCTAGCGGTTATGCATCTCAGGAATTGCCAGAAGAAAGAGCCGAAGTCCTCTGTCACATCGACAGAGTGTCTCATCAGTCGATTCTCGAAGCTGACACGATTACAGCGGATAATGTCGTACTGTATGAGATTTACTAATAACTGCAAAACTACAAGGGAAACAAGAGTAACTGCTGACTTGTCTCACAATGAACTACAGGATTCCTTGCTACAGTGCGCCAGAATAGCACAAGAAGCAATATATGCAACAGAAATATACCAACTGGAGACTAATAAGCTAGTAGAAAAGAATATCAAGGTCAAATCATCCTATCATCGATGACAAGAGATTACTGCAGGTTGTCGGCAGGCTACGAAATGCTATTCTGTCATGTGAGAAGAAGCATCAATTGATACTGTCACCTCATCATCATCTCACAAGACTAATAGTGAAAAGTGAACATCGTCGTCTTTCCCACGCCGGGTGTCAACTATTGCTTACATAATATAAGAACGTAGGATTCCGCGGCCTGTGTCATAGTGATTAAAATTCATCTGGGTATTATGCCGCGTCATTACTAAAAAACTAACAACAATAATAAACTAAAACCGACGTTTAGGCCGAATTGCAACGGTCTTCCTCAGGGCACGACTGGTTTTGCGTGGGTATAGGTGCTTCTGTTTATTACAGACTATCGATGTCTGACGTCATTGTTGTAAAACTTTTAATTGGCCCTCTAATATGTTTGGCTAGTCATGATGTAAGGGAAGATCGCTTATCTGGTAGGCTCGGGCAGTTAACGTATGCGGAACAGAATACTTTTGAGCTGGGTGGTGGTGGCTCTCAGTGTGCAGGTACTGATTAGTGTGCGTTGGTTTCCGGTACACTTTGTGTCCCAGTGTACCTTCGGCAGCTCTGTATACTTCCACAGCCAGAAACGGCAAGGTACCATTGTTTTCAGTCTCATGTGCCACCACCACCCAGCTCAAAAGTATTCTGTTCTGCATACGTTAACTGCCCGAGCCTATCGAATAAGCGATGAAAATAACATCAAAGAAGAATTAAAGGAGCTACAACACACGTTTCGTGCCAACGGTTATGATGACAACATCATAGAAAGGTAGCTGAAACCAAAGGGAGCAGAACACGAGAAGAAGGCAAAGATGAGAAGCTTCCACTGGTACACTTACCATATGTAAAAGGCGTCAGTGAACGCCTAGGCAACGTCCTCCGCCGACGAGGTTTCAAACCGATTTTTCGAAGCAGTCACAGGATCCACGAAATGATAGGTTCCACCAAGGATGTAGTCAACAATCTTAACACTGCAGGTGTTTACGAACTACAGTGTGAGTGCGGAGCTGCCTACATAGGAGAAACAGGGAGACCTGTCAGCTTACGAGTAGCACAACACGAACGCTATGTACGATTACAACAACGTAATAACTCGGCGATAGCGGAACACCACCGTGACTGTGGACAACCCATCAGGTTCCAGGAAGCCCGAGTATTGGCGAAAGAATCGTGGATGCGAGAACGCAAAATACGGGAGGCGATCGAAATTATTAAGCAGCCTGACAACATCAACAGAGAAGATGGCTACAAACTCCCGGCATTCCGGCTGCTGGCCATCCCAGTACAACGTCCCGCGAGCGGTCGCGGAGCAGAAGCTGCACAAACAGCTGTAGAGCAACTGTCAGTCCACATCCGCGCACACCAGGAGGAAAACTTGCCGACTAGAAGCCGAACGCTGATTGGCGGACAGCTACCAATCGCTGACGACATGGACATCCACGAATAGCATCTTTCCTTACATCTTCCATTACGTCATGACTAGCCAATCATACACTCCTGGAAATGGAAAAAAGAACACGTTGACACCGGTGTGTCAGACCCACCATACTTGCTCCGGACACTGCGAGAGGGCTGTACAAGCAATGATCACACGCACGGCACAGCGGACACACCAGGAACCGCGGTGTTGGCCGTCGAATGGCGCTAGCTGCGCAGCATTTGTGCACCGCCGCCGTCAGTGTCAGCCAGTTTGCCGTGGCATACGGAGCTCCATCGCAGTCTTTAACACTGGTAGCATGCCGCGACAGCGTGGACGTGAACCGTATGTGCAGTTGACGGACTTTGAGCGAGGGCGTATAGTGGGCATGCGGGAGGCCGGGTGGACGTACCGCCGTATTGCTCAACACGTGGGGCGTGAGGTCTCCACAGTACATCGATGTTGTCGCCAGTGATCGGCGGAAGGTGCACGTGCCCGTCGACCTGGGACCGGACCGCAGCGACGCACGGATGCACGCCAAGACCGTAGGATCCTACGCAGTGCCGTAGGGGACCGCACCGCCACTTCCCAGCAAATTAGGGACACTGTTGCTCCTGGGGTATCGGCGAGGACCATTCGCAACCGTCTCCATGAAGCTGGGCTACGGTCCCGCACACCGTTAGGCCGTCTTCCGCTCACGCCCCAACATCGTGCAGCCCGCCTCCAGTGGTGTCGCGACAGGCGTGAATGGAGGGACGAATGGAGACGTGTCGTCTTCAGCGATGAGAGTCGCTTCTGCCTTGGTGCCAATGATGGTCGTATGCGTGTTTGGCGCCGTGCAGGTGAGCGCCACAATCAGGACTGCATACGACTGAGGCACACAGGGCCAACACCCGGCATCATGGTGTGGGGAGCGATCTCCTACACTGGCCGTACACCACTGGTGATCGTCGAGGGGACACTGAATAGTGCACGGTACATCCAAACCGTCATCGAACCCATCGTTCTACCATTCCTAGACCGGCAAGGAAACTTGCTGTTCCAACAGGACAATGCACGTCCGCATGTATCCTGTGCCACCCAACGTGCTCTAGAAGGTGTAAGTCAACTACCCTGGCCAGCAAGATCTCCGGATCTGTCCCCCATTGAGCATGTTTGGGGCTGGATGAAGCGTCGTCTCACGCGGTCTGCACGTCCAGCACGAACGCTGGTCCAACTGAGGCGCCAGGTGGAAATGGCATGGCAAGCCGTTCCACAGGACTACATCCAGCATCTCTACGATCGTCTCCATGGGAGAATAGCAGCCTGCATCGCTGCGAAAGGTGGATATACACTGTACTAGTGCCGACATTGTGCATGCTCTGTTGCCTGTGTCTACGTGCCTGTGGTTCTGTCAGTGTGATCATGTGATGTATCTGACCCCAGGAATGTGTCAATAAAGTTTCCCCTTCCTGGGACAATGAATTCACAGTGTTCTTATTTCAATTTCCAGGAGTGTATTAGAGGGCCAATTAAAAGTTTTACAACAGTGACATCAGACATCGATAGTCTGTAATAAACAGAAGCACCTATCCACATGCAAAACCAGTCGTGCCCTGAGGAAGGCCGTTGCAATTCGGGCCGAAACGTAGGTTTTAGTTTATTATTGTTGTTAGCTTTTTAGCAATGATGCGGCATAGTACGCAGAAGAATTTTAATCACTATTGCTTACATCTATCAGGAAGCAACATTGGGTACCTAACAGACGAAATACCGTTCGGCGTGTTCTGCATCAGTACTGACTTGTCAGTGACTAAAGGCAAAGCCTGCACATCAGCTCATGAGAGATTTACAGCGCTCATGTGTAAAGCTGTGACTCCTTTCTTCGATTGCGGGGCTGACTACACAGGACCATTCTACGCGAAAACTCGCTCACGCCGATCCAAATTAAAGGAAAAGTGCTATGTTGTTCTGCTTGTGTGCCTGACAACACGAGCAGTACACTTGGACGTAGTTGGCAAACAACTACTGAAGGATTCATGTCTACCCGTAGAAGATTTATGTCACGATGGGGTAGATGCGAAAACTTGTACAGTGAGTGACAATGGCACAAACTTCGTCACAGATAGTCAGGAAGTCCGTGAGTTACAAGGTGCTGTGAGCAGTCATAACCAGCAGACCCAAGTGAAAAGCTTCAAGCATGAAGAAGGCATCGACTGACACTTCATTTCTCCAGCGTCACCACACTTTGGCAGAATATGCCAAGCAAGAGTGAAGGCCTTCAAGTACCATTTGCGGTAGATGATGGGAACCTTATGTCCAACATTTGAAGAGTTAACAGCTCTGATTTGTCAAATTGAGGCTTGCTTGAACTCTCGTCCTCTAACACCGCTATCTTGCGATCTCCTGACCTCAAGGCCTCACCCCGGGCTGTTTCCTGATTGGAACTGCTATTGCAAGTATTCCTCAGCCAGATCAAGGTACAGGCAAACTGACCTTGCTCACAGGGTGGGAACTACTGCAGCAAGGGTTCCAGATCTTTTGGCGGCGTTGGTCAGCTGACTACGTACATCGTTTGCAAATGGTTCAAATGGCTCCGAGCACTATGGGACTTAACATCTGAGGTCATCGGTCCCCTCGAACTTAGAACTACTTAAACCTAACTAACCTAAGGACATCACACACATCCATGTCCGAGGCAGGATTCGAACCTGCGACCGTAGCTGTCGCGCGGTTCCAGACTGAAACGCCTAGAACCGCTCGTCCACACCGGCCGGCTACATCGTTTGCAGCAGCGGACTAAGTGAACGGTCCCTAGTCAGAATGTGCATTGGTCGTAGTAAGGGAAGATAACCTGTCAACCTAATGCTAGAAGCTGGCCATCATTGAAGGAGTACACCCTGGGCGCGATGGAATGATGCGAGTGACCACTGTTCATACACCGCAAGGGGTTTTCAAGAGATCAGTCTGCAAGCTATGTCCTTACCGAGTGAAGTGATACAGAAAAGAACGGTGTATTTGTGTATTTCTTTTTCTGTGCGGTTTCTTTCTCTTGTTCTGTGATTACTTTGCAGCATTTTTTTATGTTTCAGTGTATTTTTTGATCGTGTGATTGTGTTACTCAGGCACCAGTTACAAACTGCAGTAACAGAAAGACAGGTTAAGAGACGGAATGTTATATCTATTTCAAAATGTTCTTTTTTACCCTTTAGTGAGGCTTGTATCGTTTTGGAAAGAAATTAATTTTTCTTTGGCGGCCAGTGTGTTCGGGCGCTACACTCGGCTGAGTCACTGGAGAGTGTTGCCCTCTGTTAAGTTATTTGTACCTGAGGAGCATTGGCCTGGATGCCACCCCTCCAAGGGCTGTTAATGGGACACTCGCGAGGGCGAGAGTGGGAGACAGTTGTGAATGGACACTCGGTTGGTCGGCTTAGGTAGGCCTGGGCCCGCAGTCCTCGTATGCTAAAAGGCGAATATGTATATTTTCTTTGTGTGTGATTGTTGTCAATAATAAGAGCTTCCCTACATATGGTGCCACTCATTGCAATCCGAATGGACAGTCTTTTAAATTGCTGCTCGTCTGGTAAAATTGAAGTTTCGAATTGCCGTCTGCTGACGCTAACACCATGAAATATCTGCGTGATGTTGAGGTACTCGCGTGGCCGGCAAGATCAAAACTGCGTCCCTGTGCCAGTGTCCAGTATACCAAGGATCAGTTACGCCAGTTGTGGGCCAGCGTACCTCAGGAGGGGACGCAACTGATTTATGATATCATTAATAACACAACCGCGACCGCTACGGTCGCAGGTTCGAATGCTGCCCCGGCGTGGATGTGTGTGATGTCCTTTGGTTCGTTAGGTTTAAGTAGTTCTAAGTTCTAGGGGAATGATGACCTCAGAAGTTAAGTCCCGTAGTGCTCAGAGCCATTTGAACCATTTGAATTACACAACCGGTGCATGTATCTATGTCATAGGGGGTGCAAGGCGGATTTCATAAGTACAATGGCAAAAATACATTAGAATGGTTGTCGCACTGGAATTCCGACGGAAGTCGCTCCAGTGGTTTATTTTCACTTACACTTGCATCACTATTTCGCTGGATAACACAGTGCTTTCTTAGAGTCGTTAGTCCACTAAGTTGACGATTGAGGCATTGTGCTCTTCCAGTGTGACGGCAAAAAGCTCAGATTTCAACAGCACTACTACCGTCTGGCTGCCTAGAGGTCACATTTCTATCGATGTTCCTTTATATGTCGAAAGTGCGTTTGATGTCATTTACTCAGGTTACTGTATTTGGTCCAGCTTTGCAGTTATTTATTTATATAGCATAGTAATGAATCACGAGCTGTGGCAGGCACTTAACTTGCTATCAAGCCAAAGCTTCAACTTACGAACTGCAAGCCTGTAAGGCCCAGAGACCCCCAAGAAGAGGTCATATAGCATGACAGCTCGACACATCACGGCAGAACATCCAGCTTCCACAGTTCTCCGGAAGCAGCGGGGAGCTGAGCCTCACGAAGGACCAGGAAGGATTTCCTGAGACCCTGATACCCATCTCTAATCTCCACACCTTGGAGGGGGCATGCAGCACAGCCTCTGTAAATTCTGAGTTGTGCACGGGCTAACAATCCAGATAAATGAGGAAATCAATTTTTGCTTTGCAGCAGTGTGGTCTAGTGCTATGCAGTGTTGTATAATACAGTGGAATCCAGAATTACACATTGAACTGACATTACTAATAGGACACATCCTAATATCGTGTGGGATCTCCTTTGCCTGGCATAGTGCAGCAACTCGTTGTGGCATGAACTCAACAAGTTGTTGGAAGTCCTCTTCATAAATACTGAGCCTCTGTAGCCGCCCACAATTGCAAAAGTGCTGCTGGTGCAGAATTTTGTGCATGAACTGATCTCTCGACTATCCCCTACTATGTTCAAGTGGGTGGCCAAATCATTCGATCGTATTGTCCTATATGTTCTTCAACCCGATCACGAACAATTGCGGTTGGTAACATGGCACAATGTCACCCATAGAAATTCCGTAGTTGTTCAAGAACATGAAAGCCAAGAATGGCTGTAAATGATCTCCAAGTAGCCGAATTTGACCATTTCCAATCAGTGATCGGCTCAGTTCTATCAGACCACTCATTCTATCCCTCTTAAACACATCCCACACCATTATGGAGTCACCACAAGCTTGCACAGTGAGTTGTTGACAACCTGAGCCCTTGGCTGTGGGATTTGAGCCACACTCCAACCCTGTCTTCGGATCTTACTAACTGAAATCGGGACTCATCTGACCAGACCACGGTTTCCCGGATGTCTAGAGTCCAACCAATATGGTCGCGAGGCCCGGGGAGGTGCTGCAGGTGATGTGCTGTTAGCAAAGCACTCGTATCGGTAGTCTGCAGCCATAGCCCATTAACGCCGAATTTCGCCGCACTGCCCTACCGGATACGTTCGTCGTACAGACCACATTGATTTCTTTCACGCAGTGTTGCTTGTCTATCAGCACTGACAACTCAACGCAAACACCGTCGCTCTCTGTCGTTAAGTGAAGGCCATTGGCCACTGCGTTGTCCATGACGAGAGGTGATGCCTGAAGTCTGGTATCCTCGGGACACTCTTGACACTGTGTGCCTTGGAATATTGAATTCTCTAACGGTTTCCGAAATGGAATGTCCCATGCGTCTAGCTCCAACTACCATTCCGCTTTCAGAGTCTGTTACCTCCTGTCGTGTGGCCATAATCACGTTGGAAACCTTTTCACATGAATCACCTTAGCAAAAATTACAGATCCGCCAATGCATTACCCTGTTATACATTGCGCTCGCAGTACTGAGACCATCTGAAATTCCAGAGGCAGCTGACATAAAAAATCCCGTTCCTTTCCTTTCTACCCTCCCCCGCCCCCTCCTCCACATCACTGCACATAGTATGTATCACAGCTGCGAATTCCGAGTAGCGTCTGTTCTTTCGGACATGGCGTTTGGTTTCACCTGAAATGCTATCTTCGCCTATATTTCTTCTGCCATATGGGCTACGTGGCCTGCCACTGGAATCTTTTGCTCTTCAGCTTCTGCAGTATTGTTGTTTGTTGCATAAAGAGGTAAATTTCCTCATTCATCTTCTTTCTCCATTCTCCCTTATCTAAGTTGGTCCCCATTTCTTCGTCATTACTTTTCGTGTTTTGTCATGCTCCAGCTTTCTGAACCGTACCTGACTGCCGGGCATGTCACTGTGTTATAGATTCTCTTCTTAGTATTCACTGATATTGATTCTGATCTGAGAGTCTCCCTGAGGGAATATAAGCATTTCATTCCCACTCATATTGTTTCCTTGATGTTCATTTCTATGCTGTTGTTGCTGGTAAACCAAGATCCCAGATATCTGAACCGATTAATTCTCTTGAACCTCAAGCTATCTGTCTTAAGAAATTCTTGCTGCTCTTGTCTTCTTGCTGACTGCACGAATTCCGTTTTGTCTTGATTCTCCTTTAGCCCAACCTTCTGTGCGTAGTTGCCTTTCTTCCGGTACATTTCTCTCAAGTCATGGATTGATTCACTAAGCAGTACTATATCACTTTCATATGTGAGACGATTGAAACTACCTGCGTTCTGTAATCCAGCCCGCTCCTGTTGCCTGCATTCCCTTATTACTTTCTCTAAGATGACATTGAACAGAAAGCTTGAGAAAGCATCCACTTGACTGAGACCTGTCTCAATTTCTAACTCTTCTGAAGTGGCCCTTCAGAAAGGGACTGCTGCCCTTTATCCATCCATACAAAACAAACAAACACCGTCCTAACGGGCCTTGAAGGCCCAACAGTACAGACCAGCTGCAGTGTCATCCTCAACCCTTGGGCGTCATCGGATGCGGTGACCGATGCCGCTACTTCTCAGTCAAGCAGCTCCTCAACTGGTCTCACAAGGGCTGAGTGCACCCCACTTGACAACAGCACTCGGAAGTCCGGGACAATGACCCATCTAAGTGGCAGCCAAGCCAGACAGAGCTTCACTGTGGTGATCTGACGAGCACCTGTGTTATCAATGTGGCAAGGCTGTTAGTGATCCATCCATGCAAGTTTGCACCATTCTCACTAGTTTCTCAGGGATTCTGAAGTCACACAGTGCATTGTATATATAGGCTATACCTCGATGCCGTCGTATGCACGTTGAAAACAGACGAACAGACTATGCATTTCTTTACCATATTCCAAGCGTTTTTCAAACAATTGACTGAAAATGTGATCTATTGTCCATCGCGTTAGTCGAAAGCCAATTTGGTATTCGTGCACGTTATTCTCTACTGATTAGTTGTAATTTTCTGATGATAATGATAGTACCTTGTAAGTTACATTCAGGAAGCTGATACCTCTGTAATTACTACATTCCACTTTGTTTCGTTTCTTGTATATCAGGCACATTAAGGCCACTTTCCATTCTTCTGAAAATGTTTTATTCTTCTCTATCAACCGGATCAGTTAATGCATTTCCAAGTGCGAGCTCTCACCTCCACCTTTGACTAATTCTCCTGTTATCCTGTCCTCCCCTGGAACCTTGTTGTTCCTGAGATTTTTGATTACAGGGTTCACTATTCTTCAGCCACTTGCCATTCTTCTTCATCTTTCCTTATCTCTGTTGTGTCTGCAGGTCGCATTTCATCTAGGTTGGACGATTCAAGAGTTCTGAAAATTATTCTCTACATCTTTCTACAGTTTTTTTCTTGTCATTTATCAAGCTGCCGTTCTTAGTTGTAATAAAACAGGTTGGGCTGTAAAATTCACGTTTGCGATTTTTGGTGCATTGGAAAAATTGCCTTGAATTCTTGTTGTGGCTCTCTGTCTCAACCTGTTCTAATAAGCTGGTTAAATACACTGTCTTCTCTGTTCTTCAGGATTTGCCTTGTCTCCTTTCTGTGTAAAGATATCTTTGTTAGAAGCCTGCCTCAGACACGGATGGATACAATGTAAGTCGAAAAGTGCGAAGGAAAAACAGCCAACGACTTGGAAATCTAAACTTTGGGCTTGGAGTGTTCAAACCCTATATAGACCAGGAACCATCTAGACTATGGCCTCAGAAATTAAGGCATATAAACTGGACTTGACGGCAGTACAAGAGATAAGTGACTGGGTGAGGGTACTCACACGGAAGATGAACATGTACTATTTTATGGAGAGTATGTAGATAAAAGAATCCGGCACTGGTTTGTATTATATGGTAAAGTAGCAAATTGGGTTATAGAATTCAACGCTGTTAACAAAAGAATATCCTACATACCACTCGGAAACTAATGTTCACACCCCGATACAAGATAAAACAGATGAGGAAAAGGAAGAGTTCTATGATGAACTAGAACAAACAATTGAGCGCACCAGCTAGAAATACCTAGATAGTTCTGGATCTTAATGCAAATACAGGAAAAGAAGAATTCTATGTAACAACTACGGGAAGGCATATTTTCCATAACGAGACCGATGAGAATGGGCAGAGGATGATCATATTAGCTATCTCAAAGAACCTGAGAGTAATTTCGACTTACTTCTAACACAAGAGAATACATAAGGGAACGAGGTGCTCACCGTATGGAAGAACTACCAACCAGATTGATCACGTCTTGGTGGACCAGCACTATAGGCATAGTCACGGAGCCGACTGTACATTAGACCACTTCCTCGTTGTGTGCAGACTTACACTGATGTTCATCCACTTGTATAGGAAGAAGAGAGAGACACTGGAACCTGCTTTGAACGTCGGTAAACTGCGCGAACGAAAGCGCAGATCTCGCAGCGAAGGAGGCGTGTCTCGATCCGCAAGTATTTCAGTGTGCCATCCCCCTGCACGCACTCACCTCGCTATTGAGCTCACTAGTCATGCGTCGGTGGGAGGATGAGTGGCTGGAAATGACTGACAATAAGCTCCGTTCAGTCAAGCCCACAACGCATGTGTGGTGTTCTTCTTTCCAGCCCCGAAGGCGGGACGAGTTTCTCCTCACTCAACTTCGGATAGGCCACAGTCCTATGATCCTATGACGCATGGCTTCCTGCTCCGGCGAGAGGACCCTCCAGTGTGGTGCTTGTGGCGTCCAGGTCACTGTGCGCCACGTTTTATTGGATTGCGTTTTATTTTCTGACCAGCGGGCCGCGGCTGACTTGCCAGCGGATCTGCCATCTCTTTTAGGAAATACTCAAACGAATGCGGTTAAAGTTTTAAAGTTCTGTGCCTTGTCCAATGTTTTTACCAATATTTTAGGGAGAGAGTCATAATTTCACAGGATGACTGGCTCGCCCATATTTTACGTAAATGGCCAGTCAGTGACAATTTTCTGTGGCATCCTTGACGTTCGCCCATATTTTACGTAAATGGCCAGCCAGTGACAATTTTATGTGGCATCCTTGACGCTCCTTTCTCGTTTTCCATACGTTTTATTTTCTTAATCAGCATTTTGCATCTTTCCCGCTTTCATTGCGTATATGCTTCCATTTTGCTAAATTTGTCCACATTCGTTTCTTTTAATCTTTTAATGTGCGTCAGGGCGCTGATGACTTCGACGTTGAGCTGCCGTAAGCCCCAACACACACACACACACACACACACACACACATACACACACACACACAAACTGCAATTAAAGAACAACGTGCTATAGAAACCAAAAACCGTTTTGAGGCTCTAGAAAACCCAGAAGCGAGAGAGAACATAGAGAAGAAATGGGTAGAAATAAAGGCCACGATACTAAATATAGCGGAAGATACGTTGGGAAAAAGAAGAGAATGAAAAAGAAGGGATGGTTCAACGAAATATGCCATAAGGCTAAAGAAAAGAGAAAGAAGACGAGGGAGGAGTGGCTGTCTGACAGGGAGAATGAGCATTATTCACTAGCATGAAATTTTTTATTAATGACGCACAGAGTTCAGACGTTGTTGCTGCATAAAATAAAAGACATCGCGCCACTAAAAATTAGTCCGGCCACGGGCACAAGCGTCAACCTCTTAACTTTCTGTTAGTCAGTCAGCAAATTAATTTCGTACCAGGATCTTGAGATTCTTGACGCTCGTCAAAGACGAAACTTATTGTTTTATCTTTGGCAACATTTTCAGTATTGAAATGATACAGCTTCATCTGTAACAAACTTAAACAACAACAGAAGAATTATGGGTAACTATCACTGAGAGTTGGATCGAAAAGTACGCGCAGACCAGTACATCTCCACACATAATCGTCCTCCAACTCAAATATTCAGACTAAAATTTCTAGGAAAGCCTGTTTGTTTTTGCATCAGAAAACTCGAAAAACAACTCAATGGAATGGAGCAAAGTTTTCGTTCTAGTAATCTTGTAAGTCAAGCTGTTCACAGACGCAGAAAATAAATGCGAGAATCTCACGCAACTGGAATCTTTTTCATGTCAGTGATTTACCTTTCTGCGGATGATGGGAGTGAGCGTGATCACTGCCATTTGCTGCACGTAATTAGATTTTCAGTGAATGCAGCAGCAATCTGCAGCCCTTGCAATGTGATTTCTCCATTTGTTAGTGTAATGGTGTTTGAGAAGCAGTTGTACAAACATCGTGGAAGTTTAAATTGCTGGCTTACTAATACCATCTCAGAGTGGGATGTGATTTTACTGCAAAAGCGAGTGACATTAATATTAACGTCCCGTCTACGCGGCGGTCATCGAAAGATCGTGACTTTATATAGGGAACCAACGAATTAAACTTGTTCTTTATGAATTTGTTGAAGTTCATCGACATCAGGGGCAAGCAGTTTTGAGCAGACAGCAAAACTGAGTGGTTCAGGTGTTCCAATAATGGGAATTGCTTCTTCGTTTCCCCACTATAGAGCTATAAAAAGTTTCGCATGGACTGCTGAGAATATTTAGGAAATTGTTTTCTTTAAATTTTAAATTCTCCACTATTCTATTGGAGTATAATGGTAAGAATGGCGTTTTCAGTATACTAACTTAGTTGAAGTACAAACACAGTGTAATATCCCCATATCGATAGAGCAGAGAAAGAGACATTCTTTTGTTTTACGTCTAGTTATGACTGGACGCCTTTTCCATTGCAGGTGTGGTAATCATTTTGTAATGTGTAAATATCGTAAAATATATTTAATTTAATTCAATCAGTTGTTCTAATAATTTAATGAACATTAATCTCCACTATATTAAATAATTGTCCACGTTTCTTATTATAGCTTTAGATTGTCTGTGGGACTGTCGCCGTACGACGATAACAGAAAGCAGAAAGCAGACATTGTCAATGCTGCAAGTGGAAATTGCACGGCCAAAATATCTAAGTACCTCGTCTTCTCGAATGTTTTGTTCGGGGATTCCAAAGTCCCGTGCCTTCATATTATTCTGCCATTATTTCAGTTTCAAATAACGGAATCCCTTTTGTTAAACAGGCAATGGCACAACTGCAAATATTTTCTGAATAAGATTACAGTTCTTCCGGCTAGCCCCACGCACTTATGCCGTTGCGTAAGTAAGATGCTTCTTTATAACTGATCCTCCCATTTGAGCTAAATTTTATTGCAATCACTATTTCCGAAATCCAATACTCAGCCACTAAACCTTTCACGGGATCGTCGGGCAAAATTCATTGCCCTCATTTCATGTCATCCGTTCTTAGTTAAAGTACAGATATGTGTGTGTGAAATCTTATGGGACTTAACTGCTAAGGTCATCAGCCCCTAAGCTTACACACTACTTAACTTAAATTATCCTAAGGTCAAACACACACACCCATGCCCGAGGGAGGACTCAAACCTCCGCCGGGATCAGCCACACAGTCCATGACTGCATCGCCTAGACCGTTCGGCTAATCACGCGCGGCCGTAAAAGTACAGATATAAACTGACGAAATACGCGATGGAGGAAGTTATACCAGATACCTGTGACCATTCAGTTATGAAATATTTGTCTATTTCGATGAACTTCCTTTGAGCACTCATCTTCGGATGAGGCATGCAGAGATAGATATTCATGTCGTAGCGTGATGCTAGTTACTGGTGGTCGGCCGCTGTCATCGAGCGGTTCTAGGCGTTTCAGTCCGGAACCGCGCGACCGCTACGGTCGCAGGTTCGAAACCTGCCTCGGGCATGGATGTGTGTGATATCCTTAGGTTAGTTAGGTTTAAGTAGTTCTAAGTCTAGGGGACTGATGACCTCAGATGCTAAGTCCCGTAGTGCTTAGAGCCATTTGAACCATTTGAAGTTATTGGTGCTTCCTTGTTGCAGCAGTATGGGTGGTATTTGTGTAAATATCGACCTAGTAGCTTCTATTTTCATTGTCATAATAGTATATGCCAGTATTCTAGTAGTGTACATCATCTGTACAGCACATGCTGGGTTCTGGCGGATTTCTTGTGGCGGTGTGCAACCTTTACTCACACATAAGTATACATATTTCACGCTAATTTGTACACATATTTCATCTGCGCCAGTAACGAATTTCGCACTGCAATTTTCTCTGAATCCTGAGGAAACTATCTGATTCTCCGCTATTTTATAGAGTCAGACTCCAGAGAAGACGCTAAATGTATCTGTGGTATTTAGCCTTGTGTCGTGATATTTGGCCCCGAAGTACGCAGGCAAAATTATTAGCTAGCAGTGCTCATTCTCGTGACCTGGTTGGCGCAATGAACAATACAAATAAGAGGCAGGTTCCTCTTCATAGTCTTAAAGTATTCCAAGTCAGTTAAGTACAGCAAAGAAATACCAACAGGTCGTTTTCGAACGTTTCCACATATCACCCCTTCTTATCGTCATTCCCAGCTGTGGGGTAGTGGGGGTATCTTACTCCCACAGTATTTTTGTACGAACAATGGAGGATCAACTTTTTATTTTCAAATGGAATCCCCCATTTTATTGCCAATTCGGATTCTGCGCCAAAAAATACAAAGGTTTTATTTGAAACAAATTTTTCCATTCGAGTTAAATGGTGCTGTGATAGGAGCGAGAGTTACGGCGGTTGAACGGAAAAACACACCGAAGTCAGTCACCATGATGGTAAGATTCGAGGGGACTCGCCAAAATCAAGGATCCTGACGGTGTGGGGACTCACCGAAATCAACACCGAAGGAACGGGAAACCACGTTACGTTATAAACGTAGCTTATTTTCCAGACTTTTAAATGTCTAAACATAAATATTTCACTGTACAGTAAAATTTGCGAAACTAAATTAAATTTTTATCAATAATATCAGTTGTTCAGAATAATAAAGGTTACACTCGTATCTAAAACGAGAAGTAGATCCTTAATTCCAAAACCCGGGAAAACTGAATTACGTTGATTACAGCGCCATATAGCATGAATGGAAAAGTGCTTTTGATAAACCAAAGGTAGTTTTTGGTGTAGAACTTGAACCTGCATGAAAAGTGGGAGAATCCCTTTCAGTATAGGTGGCTGTCCCCTTTTGAAGATGTTACCTTTTAATCTAGAACTTTTTTTCGATGTATTTACTTGTTCCAGGTTAAAAGAAACGCCCTGTATATGGAAGTCATGCTTTTATATCACCCCTTTTCACCATCGTCCTCAGCCCTAGAAGTGCTAGGCGTGTCTCACTGTCGTAGTAATTTTTTCCCAAATAGCAAGTCACATAGTGTGCCAAGTATGGTAGAAATTTTATTTATAGATTCTTCCGTTACTTTATAGATTCTTCCGTTACTTCTTGGTAGAACAATTCCGTATATAAGGTTGAATAACAAGTACACTGTTTTTCTTCTACTGATTTTTGTTTATTTAAATCTAGTTTTCGGGTTATTGGACCGTCTACACGAAACGAAGGTAGCCCAATAACCCAAAAACTAGTTCGAAATAAACAAAAATCTAGAAAAAAAGCAGTGTACTTGTTAGTCAAGCTTACATTTGGTAGAAATTGCTTCAGGCGATACAGATGTACAGTGTGCTGATATGTGACTGTCTTTGCACTCCCTAGGAGTGAAACGTCATAGTGACAGCCACCAATGAGCCTAGCGATCCCTGAAACTACGTGTTGTTGTTGTTGTGGTCTTCAGTCCTGAGACTGGTTTGATGCAGCTCTCCATGCTACTCTATCCTGTGCAAGCTTCTTCATCTCCCAGTACCTACTGCAACCTACATCCTTCTGAATCTGCTTAGTGTATTCATCTCTTGGTCTCCCCCTATGATTTTTACCCTCCACGCTGCCCTCCAATACTAAATTGGTGATCCCTTGATGCCTCAGAACATGTCCTACCAACCGATCCCTTCTTCTGGTCAAGTTGTGCCACAAACTTCTCTTCTCCCCAATCCTATTCAATACTTCCTCATTAGTTATGTGATCTCCCCATCTAATCTTCAGCATTCTTCTGTAGCACCACATTTCAAAAACTTCTATTCTCTTCTTGTCCAAACTATTTACCGTCCATGTTTCACTTCCATACATGGCTACACTCCATACGAATACTTTCAGAAATAACTTCCTGACACTTAAATCTATACTCGATGTTAACATATTTCTCTTCTTGAGAAACGCTTTCCTTGCCATTGCCAGTCTACATTTTATATCCTCTCTACTTCGTCCATCATCACTTATTTTGCTCCCCAAATAGCACAACTCCTTTACTACTTTAAGTGTCTCATTTCCTAATCTAATACCCTCAGCATCACCCGACTTAACTCTACTACATTCCATTATCCTCGTTTTGCTTTTGTTGATGTTCATCTTATATCCTCCTTTCAAGACACCATCCATTCCGTTCAACTGGTCTTCCAAGTCCTTTCCTGTCTCTGACAGAATTACAATGTCATCGGCGAACCTCAAAGTTTTTATTTCTTCTCCATGGATTTTAATACCTACTCCAAATTTTTCTTTTGTTTCCTTTACTGCTTGCTCAATATAGAGATTGAATAACATCGGGGAGAGGCTACAATCCTGTCTTACTCCCTTCCCAACCACTGCTTCCCTTTCATGTCCCTCAACTCTTATAACTGCCATCTGGTTTCTGTACAAGTTGTAAATAGCCTTTCGCTCCCTATATTTTACCCCTGCCGCCTTTAGAATTTGAAAGAGAGTATTCCAGTCAACATTGTCAAAAGCTTTCTCTAAGTCTACAAATGCTAGAAACGTAGGTTTGCCTTTCCTTAATCTTTCTTCTAAGATAAGTCGTAAGGTCAGTATTGCCTCACGTGTTCCAGTATTTCTACGGAATCCAAACTGATCTTCCCCGAGGTCGGCTTCTACTAGTTTTTCCATTCGTCTGTAAAGAATTCGTGTTAGTACTTTGCAGCTGTGGCTTATTAAACTGATTGTTCGGTAATTTTCACATCTGTCAACACCTGCTTTCTTTGGGATTGGAATTATTATATTCTTCTTGAAGTCTGAGGGTATTTCGCCTGTTTCATACATCTTGCTCACCAGATGGTAGAGTTTTGTCAGGACTGGCTCTCCCAAGGCCGTGAGTAGTTCCAATGGAATGTTGTCTACTCCGGGGGCTTTGTTTCGACTCAGGTCCTTCAGTGCTCTGTCAAACTCTTCACGCAGTATCGTATCGCCCATTTCATCTTCATCTACATCCTCTTCCATTTCCATAATATTGTCCTCAAGTGCATCGCCCTTGTATAGACCCTCTATATACTCCTTCCACCTTTCTGCTTTCCCTTCTTTGCTTAGAACTGGGTTTCCATCTGAGCTCTTGATGTTCATACATGTGTTTCTCTTATCTCCAAAGGTCTCTCTAATTTTCCTGTAGGCAGTATCTATCTTACCCCTAGTGAGATAAGCCTCTACATCCTTACATTTGTCCTCTAGCCATCCCTGCTTAGCCATTTTGCACTTCCTGTCGATCTCATTTTTGAGACGTTTGTATTCCTTTTTGCCTGCTTCATTTACTGCATTTTTATATTTTCTCCTTTCATCAATTAAATTCAATATTTCTTCTGTTACCCAAGGATTTCTACTAACCCTCTTCTTTTTACCTACTTGATCGTCTCCTGCCTTCACTACTTCATCCCTCAGAGCTACCCATTCTTCTTCTACTGTATTTCTTTCCCCCATTCCTTTCAATTGTTCCCTTATGCTCTCCCTGAAACTCTGTACAACCTCTGGTTCTTTCAGTTTATCCAGGTCCCATCTCCTTAAATTCCCACCTTTTTGCAGTTTCTTCAGTTTTAATCTACAGGTCATAACCAATAGATTGTGGTCAGAGTCCACATCTGCCCCTGGAAATGTCTTACAATTTAAAACCTGGTTCCTAAATCTCTGTCTTACCATTATATAATCTATCTGATACCTTTTAGTATCTCCAGGGTTCTTCCATGTATACAACCTTCTATCATGATTCTTAAACCAAGTGTTAGCTATGATTAAGTTGTGCTCTGTGCAAAATTCTATCAGGGGGCTTCCTCTTTCATTTCTTAGCCCCAATCCATATTCACCTACTACGTTTCCTTCTCTCCCTTTTCCTACACTCGAATTCCAGTCACCCATGACTATTAAATTTTCGTCTCCCTTCACTATCTGAATAATTTCTTTTATTTCATCATACATTTCTTCAATTTCTTCGTCATCTGCAGAGCTGGTTGGCATATAAACTTGTACTACTGTAGTAGGTGTGGGCTTCGTATCTATCTTGGCCACAATAATGCGTTCACTATGCTGTTTGTAGTAGCTTACCCGCATTCCTATTTTCCTATTCATTATTAAACCTACTCCTGCATTACCCCTATTTGGCTTTGTGTTTATAACCCTGTAGTCACCTGACCAGAAGTCTTGTTCCTCCTGCCACCGAACTTCACTAATTCCCACTATATCTAACTTTAACCTATCCATTTCCCTTTTTAAATTTTCTAACCTACCTGCCCAATTAAGGGATCTGACATTCCACGCTCCGATCCGTAGAACGCCAGTTTTCTTTCTCCTGATAACGACATCCTCTTGAGTAGTCCCCGCCCGGAGATCCGAATGGGGGACTATTTTACCTCCGGAATATTTTACCCAAGAGGACGCCATCATCATTTAATCATACAGTAAAGCTAAATGCCCTCGGGAAAAATTACGGCCGTAGTTTCCCCTTGCTTTCAGCCGTTCGCAGTACCAGCACAGCAAGGCCGTTTTGGTTATTGTTACAAGGCCAGATCAGTCAATCATCCAGACTGTTGCCCTTGCAACTACTGAAAAGGCTGCTGCCCCTCTTCAGGAACCACACGTTTGTCTGGCCTCTCAACAGATACCCCTCCGCTGTGGTTGCACCTACGGTACGGCTATCTGTATCGCTGAGGCACGCAAGCCTCCCCACCAACGGCAAGGTCCATGGTTCATGGGGGGGGGGGGGGTTAAACTACGTATTCGGTACTAATATCGAGTATTTTTACACATTAATGCTGTTGACCTTCACCTTCCAACTCTATGGGCGGTAATGTTATATTATCCCTACAGTAGTTTTACGTACGTGATGATCACGTATACAAACTGCTCTAGACGTTCCTGAGTTACGCTCCTATGTACCCCACCTTTCGCCCGTGTCCTGTGCGAGGTACGTGGACCTTACCCCCCCCTAGTGGTTCTTACAGGTAATAAGTTACATGAGACCAATTTTGGTTGAGATCGATCCATAGGTTTAGGACGACATAAGGAACGTACGTACATACATACATACATATAACGTTTTTATAAATATATCTAGACAGTGCTTAATTCAGTGGCCGATAGGCAATGAAAATGGAAGCTGCCAGGTGGATGTTAACACAAATACCACCCACACTGCCGCAAGAAGAGACTTTCAGTACCCTGTAACATGTGAATAATAAAGTCAAACTTCTGCCTGAAACTTCCATTTGACGAGGATCTTGAAAAGGCAGGATATCAAGTTAATGGAAATAAACAAACTGCCGGAAAAAAATTAGTACACCTGGAAAGACGACGTCGATTTTGATCCGATGATGGCATATGCCACTTGGGTGATAGTAGATGTATTGTATTTGTATTTTTATTTGTATTTTAACCGGGGACCTAGAAACGACGGAGAGGCTCCGTCCCCGCCGCAGTCGCAGTGGTCCACAACCCCACGACGTCTACCGCAGTCCACTTCACCCCTCCGCCACCCCACACCGAACCCAGGGTTATTGTGCGGTTCGGCCCCCGGTGGACCCCCCAGGGAACATCTCACACCAGACGAGTGTAACCCCTACGTTTGCGTGGTAGAATAATGGTGGTGTACGCGTACGTGGAGAACTTGTTGATACTAGATGTACTAATAACGGTTTCAACGTCGACCGCCAACAGATAGCGTGCAGTGGCACAGATACCGGAGCACCGTCTGTGTCTACCCTTTAATAAGGTATGCTCACAGCAAGAAGGGGCTCAGTACGGTGCAGACTTGTGAAGGAAGCAGGCAACAATGCCACAGAGGTGCACTAAGGGGTCAAATTGTGGTCTTCCGTGTGGCAGGGTGGTCCTTGTATACAAGTTGGACGTGGCAACAATGCTGGTATTGCTGTCAGGTTTTCACATCCTCAGATGAGGTTCTGGACGTCGACGAAGCACAGATCTTCGTATTATAAGAATGGCAGTGGCAGATCGTACAGCTACCACAGCACAGATAAGAGGGCTTGTGAGCCCAGACGTGTCAACACGAACTGTTGTGAACCGGTTATTAGCAGTGGGACTGTGGGGATGCACACCTCTACCCATCTACCACTCGCGCTACAGCATCGACATACACTGCTCGACTGGTGCCGTCAGAGGATCACTTGGGAGGTGGAAAGATGTGCTGTCGTCTTCAGCAACAAAAGCAGATTCTGCCCTCATGCAAGTGATGGTCGTTTGTGTGTACGACGTAGGTCTGGTGAATGCTGTCTCGCAGAGTGCATTAATCCAAGACACACTGGCTCCATCACTGACAGGAAATGGTTATGATCGGCTACTGGGAGACCCTTTGCAGCCTAACAGCAATGGAATTTTTACGGGTGATTATGGCGCCATGTCACCGGGCCATAATTGCTCGGATTGTTTTTGAGAACAAAAATGGTTCAAATGGCTCTGAGCACTATGGGACTTAACTTCTGAGGTCATTAGTCCCCTAGAACTTAGAACTACTTAAACCTAACTAACCTAAGGACATCACACACATCCATGCCCGAGGCAGGATTCGAACCTGCGACCGTAGCGGTGGCGCGGTTCCAGACTGTAGCGCCTAGAACCTCTCGGCCACCTCGGCCGGCTTTTGAGAACATTCTGGACCACTCGATCGTATGTTTTGGTTACCCGGATCGTCCGACATATATCCCATCGAAAATTTATCGGGACATACTGAAAAGTCATACCGTGCGCAAAGTAGACAACACTCTCGCAATTATGGTCTGCTATAGAGCTCAGTATTTCTGCAGTGGACTTCCAACGGCTTTTTAAATCCATGCCACGTCGAAGTGCTGCACTACGCCGGGTAAAATGAAGTCCGACACTATTTTAGGAGGTGTGTGTCAAAGATTAGATGGTATCCCATGACTTTTGTCAGCTCAGTGTAAAACGTGGGCTGCTACTATCAAGAAAAGCATTTCTTAAAAAGGAAAATTTGTTGGCATTGAATATAAACAGTATTACAAAACTTGTTCTTAAGGTATTTGCTTTGAGCGTAGAATTTTACGGAAGTGAAATGTGGACGATAAACACTCCGGACAAGGTGAAATCAGAAGCTTTAGAAATGTGGTGTTACGGAAGAACGCTAAATGTTTGATGGGTAGAATGAATAACTAATGAGCAGGTACTGAAGAGAACTGGGGAAAAGGGAAATTTGTGGTATAAGCTGGCTGACGAAAGTATTCGGTTGTCAGGACAAATCATAATGGATGAAGGAGTCATGTGTTTGGTAAGAGAGGGAGGTGTGGGGTTAGAAATTGTATTGGGAGACCAAGGCTCGAATACAATAAGCATGTTCAGATGGATGTGAATTGCAGTATTTATGGAGAGATGAAGAAACTCACATAGGATGGGCTAGGATGGAGAGCCGCATTAAACCAGTCTTCGGATTGAAGTCTGCTATGACAGCAAGAATAACGTTGTGAACATTATTATGTTGGGAAGTTCTGTTATCGAAAATTATCTTCTGTGTTTAACAAAACTGCATATGTCAAATAACAGGAGTTGAAATATATTTGTATTGTAATGTTTTTATTGGGGACTGTCCACTAAGAAAGCCTTCAGACTTCAATTAAATTGCCGCTTGCATAAAATAACTGTAGCAAGTGTCCAAAATTTTGAGACTGTTTGCTCAATTTGTAATTAACCTTAAAAATTATCTCATTTCCCTATCTTCTCTATCCTGCCCCACTTTGTATCGTATTCCAGACAGTTCTTTTTTTTGTTTTTGCTCAAATTACGTATTTTCTCTTGGAGATACATGCGGTGGTAACGCATTGGATTCATAGTCGGTGGAATGGCTGTCCTAGTCTTCTTCAGACCACCAAGATTTATGCCTCTTGTTGTTTCTCTTAATCGATTCTTCCCTATTTCGAGCTTATGATCCGTCCCTAATGACGTCGTCGTCGATGGAACACTAAACCGTAATTTGCCTTGCTTCTTTGAGAATACGTATAATTTCATTATGTGATGATTTTGCATAGAATTTTGCAATTCAATTTGTAATGTGTTTTAACCCAGTAAACGCCAAGCCACTTCATGATTATTAATTCTATATGACATTTTGCTTTTATTTGTAGCCAAGAATTTTGCATCATTTAATCTATTCTCGCGGGTTAATTTTTTGGGACAACTCTTTTCAAACAGACAGCCTATGTCTATGGTACCGATTATATTACAGTTTTCATTCACGCTAAGTGTTTTGCGAAAAACTCTCTCGCTGTCCGTCGTATCTAGTCCCTTTCGTTCTACAGTATGTCCTAGGAGGAGAAGTCAATATCCAGGAAAATGACAGGAACCATTCGAAGCAAAAAGGTCTAGGAAACATAGGCTCTAAAATGCATACCTTAACAGCTGCTGCGAAACACAGCTCTTCTGCTGAACAAGTGCTCATAGCTCGTGAGGTACGCACTTTACAGCCCGTGCTTACTTTACTTTTTTGCTTCGAATGATCGTTCCTGTCATATCTCTGAATACTGATTATTCTTCTTGGGACAACCTGTGGATGGAAATGGAAATGCCGTGTGGCTAGGGCCTCCCGTCGAGTAGGCCGTTCGCCTGGTGCAAGTCTTTCGAGTTGACGCCACTTCGGTGACTTGCTTGTTGATGGGGATGCAATGATGATGACAAGGACGACACAACACCCAGTCCCTGAGCGGAGAAAATCTCCTATCCAGCCGGGAATCAAACCCGGGCCGTGAGGTATGACATTCAGTCGCGCAGACCACTCAGCTACCAGGGGCGGACAACCTGTGGATGTTGGAGTTCTAATGGTGATGATATTAGACCCAGATAAAGCAGGAAAATGATTTGCATGTCTTTATTTAAGAAGGATTTCCAAAATCAAGTTCGATTATTCTGACGTAGAGAAATAATTCACTTGACTGACTGATTTTACTATTTTTTTTTTTTTCATTTTAATTTTTTCCATTTATTTTTTTCGGACGCCAGTGGCCCCTTATCTTCGGAAGTCCCGGAAAGAGTCAAGTTTGTCCCAACCTAGTTACGTCTCTGGAACAAATGACGAAACGGATGCATCATGCGTATTAAAATTGTGTGAATTGTCTAGCTGCACCCTAATGCCTTATCTTGGAGCTTTTAGCTACAGTATATTTACAGAGGGCAACGGCTCGATTTAAGATGTGCTAGTAAACGAAATGAATTCTCTAAACGAGCCAGCGAACATTGTGGGTTTTTGGCAATAAAGCCCTCTGCATCACTCAACATATTTTTCTTTATCAGAGTGTTGGGGCTACTGCCATTGTCACATCAAAAATTAGAGCTAAGTCTATGTTTTAATCTGTTGACGTGAGTAGACGCAGTGCCGAAACAAGTATTAGGTAATTTAGTGGGTTTCATTTGCAAAAATCAACTTAACATTATTTAGCCTATAGCTGCGGAGTCGTTTTTGACGGAAGTCGAGTATTTTCTGTCGTATTTGCTTAACTGTTTCCAGCTAGTCTCTCCGCTTAGAGCCTTCAAATGTGAGTTGGTTCATACTTCTTAGCAGACTCGAAGACAGGCACACTCGATTCTTGCTTACGCGCCTTGTGAAAAGCTCCACTGCAGGCATTCAATACGGCTCCCTCAGTGTCTGACGTGACAGATGTGCGCTATACCTTGGAAATACTTGTTCACATAAGTAGGCTATGCTGTACGACAGCAGATCAAATTTGTGGCCAGAATGTTGTTAAGCAATTTAAATTTGCAGACAAATAAAAACAAAGTAAAACTGTTGTATGACATCCTTGTCTATTGGGCTTGCTCAACAGACTTGTTCAAAGTCCATACTCAACACCACAGAATAGAGAAACTCTCAACAAAAGCCAAGGTCGCTGTTCGTCGTGCTTCATGTTAGATCCTTTGAAAAATGGAAAATATTAAGTGTGACATCGACAAACGATAAAATCTTCTCAAGCACAACATAAATAGCTTTGGCATAACGAAGTGAGAATTTTGCTACATAAGTTTTCAGCGCTTCATCAAACGATATTGACATTTCAAGAAGCAGAAACGCATCTGATGAATGAATGTGCTTATGGAGAAAACCCATAGCGAAGCAATTTCTCCCAATTTAAAAAGATAAACGGTGCGTGGAAATATGTGCAGTGCGAGGATTGAACAGTTAAATAACGCGAGGAACCTTGACGTCACTGTGGAAAACAATAGCGACTGTTCGTCGACAATCATAAAGCTGGAGGAAAAAAAAATTACAACAAGAAATATCAAACCTATTTGAAGAATGTCTACGGTGTAAGAAGAGTCCCCAATTTGAAACAGTTCTCTAATCAGTCTTCATAAGCAAGGAGAGAGCTAAGGCATTAAAAACCGGAGACTTATCAACCTCCTCAAATATTCGCTAAAATGATCACTAATCGCAGAGAAAAAAATCTTGGATTTCAATCAAGCAAAGAGTAAATTGTCTATTTTTTTTATTATCGAGTTGAGCCTCTGTGGACTGCGTAGTAACAACCAGATTCATTTTAGTGCCTAGGTCTTGTTCTTGTTCCAACTTTGACTCCGTGCCAGTATCTTCTGAGCCCACCAAGAAGTGCCTCTATATGCTCTTCGGATAATGGTCCTCTCCGTCTTTTGGACGTTGATGCCATTTTAAAACCTTGGTAGTTGAAACTTCTAGGCAGATTATAGCTGTGTGCCGGACCGAGACTAGAATTCGGGACCTTTGCCTACCAACTGAGTCGTGCTTGGGTAGCTCAGTTGATAAAGCACTTGCCCGCGAAAGGCAAAGGTCCCGAGTTCGAGTCTCGGTCCGGCACACAGTTTTAATCTGCCAGGAAGTTTCATATCAGCGCACACTCCGCTGCAGAGTGAAAATCTCATTCTGGAAACATCCCCCAGGCTGTAGCTAAGCCATGTCTCTGCAATATCCTTCCTTTCGGGAGTGCTAGTTCTGCAGAGTTCGCAGGAGAACTTCTGTGAAGTTTGGAAGGTAGGAGACGAGATACTGGCAGAAGTAAGGCTGTGAGGACGGGGCGTGACTCGTGCTTGGGTAGCTCTGTTGGTAGAGTACTTGCCCGCGAAAGGTAAAGGTCCCGAGTTCGAGTCTCTGTCAGACACACAGTTTTAATCTGCCAGGAAGTTTCATATCAGCGCACACTCTGCTGCAGAGTGAAAATCTCATTCTGGAAACCTAGGTAGTTGTTGACCAGTTTTCTAAATTTGTCCCTGTCAGGAATTTCTCTTTCTAAGATACCAATTTGCCTAAGATCTTTTTCACATTCTTCGAATCATCTTGGCCTTGTTTTCTTAGTGTGGATGAAACTCCAGATTCTTTTAGTTAGTCAGTCACCGTCCATCATCATGAGATGACAGTAAAATAACAATCGTCTCTTCTTAATGGATGCTGTGATAGGTTCTGTCTTGCTGTACAAGTCCTCATTCGCCATTGTCCATCAAGCCAACTATTACCTAGGATTTTCCTTAATATCCTACGCTCTCGCTTTTCAGCCGCTCAGCTTGACCTTGTCTATTCATGGTCAGAGTTTCGAACGCATATAAGCCCTCAGGTTTTACAACTGTATTATAATGTCGGAACTTGGCCCCTATACTCATAGACTTTTTGTTATAGGTATTCTTTGTCAGTTGGTATGCTTGGTCTAACATCCTCGTCCTGGTATTAATTGCTTCATCTTCTAATCCATTCTCCTGGATGACTTCACTGAGATCTCTGAAATTCTTAACTCGTCCAATTTTTCCCTGATTAGTGATCATCCATCAGATCCATCACAAAAGTTCGTCAAATATTTTGTCTTTAGAAGAGAGATCTGGAGCCAACTTTTTCAGCAATTTCTGACAGCCTATTGATCTTGTTGACTGCTGACTCTTATGTTGTCAGCAAAAATGGCCAGGTCATCCGCAAAAGCCAAGCAGTCAATGTACACCCCTTTGTTCTTAGGACCGAGTCTGAACCGCTCTTCATTTGTTTCTTCTTGAGCTAACAATTTTCTCCACTCTCGAATGACCTTTTCCAAGATGCAGTTGAAAAAGAGTGGTGGATAGTCTATAGTTATGGATACTATAAAAAAGCGATTTCCATGAACGAAAGTACAGAGCGGAGCAACAAAGATGAAATATCATCTTGCCTGAGATTCATAGATATTTTCAATGTTTTAGACCCATGTCCTGGGATACGTTACGCCACGCCAACTCGACCTGTTCACGTAGATGTGTAAGTGTTGTTGGTTGATGAGTCGCACGAGTCGCTTCTCGTACCATCACATCCTAAACGTGCATGACTGGAGACAAGTCCGGAGTTTGTGCAGGCCAGGGAAGTTGCTGCACGCTTTGCAGTGCACGTTGAGCTTCACGAGCACTGAGTGGGCGAGCATTATCCTGTTGTCAACAATACATCACTTTCATGTTGCAAGAACGGCAAAAGAGCCGGGAGAACAACATTCTGCACGTACTGAGCACTGGTTACCATTCCCCCCAGAAACACCAAAGGTGAACGAGAATAGTTCCATGTAAATACATCCCACAACATTATGGAGTCATCACCAGCTTGCAACAGTGACTTGTTGACAACTTGTCTCCATGGCTTCGTGGAGCCTGCACCACATTCGAACCCTACCATCAGCTCTTACCAACTGGAATCGGGAACCATCTGATCAGGCCACGTCTTTCCAGTCGTCTAGCGTCCAGCCGATATGGTAACGAGCTCATGAGAGGCGCTGCAGGTGATGTCATGCTATTAGCAAAGGCACTTTTGTCGGTCGTCCGCTGCCATAGCCTAGTAATGCCAAACTTCACCGCAATGTCTTACTGGATATGTGCGTCGTACATTCCTCCTTGATTTCTCCGGTCTTTTTACTCAGTGTTGCCTGTCTGTTAGCACTGACAACTCTACGCAAACGCCGCTGCTTTCGGTCGTTAGTGTAGGCCGTCGGCCACTTCGTTGTTAGTGGAGAGAGATAAGCCTGAAATTCGGTATTCCCGGCACACAGCTGATAAAGTGGATCGCGGAATACTGAATTCCCTCACGATTTCCGATTTGTAATGTCCCAAGCGTCTAGCTCCAGCCGCCATTCCCCTTTCAAAATCTTTTAATTCCGGACGTGCGGCCACAATCACGTCGGAAACCTGTTCGCGTGAATTACCTGAGTACAAATGACGGATCGCCAATGCATTGTCCTTTTATACCCTGTGTACGCGATACTACCGCCATTTGTATATGTCTGTCGCATAACGTTTGTCACCTCGGTCTACTTCTGCGCCGGCCGGTGTGGCCGTGCGGTTCTAGGCGCTTCAGTCTGGAACCGCGCGACCACTACGGTCGCAGGCTCGAATCCTGCCTCGGGCATGGACGTGTGTGATGTCCTTAGCTGAGATAGGTTTAAGTAGTTCTAAGTTCTAGGGGACTGATGACCTCATATGGTAAGTCCCATAGTGCTCAGAGCCATTTGAACCATTTTTTTCTACTTCTGCCATCGTCAGTTATTTTTCTACCCATGTAGGAAAACTCATCTACTACTTTTAGTGTCTCATTTCCAATCTAATTCCATCAACATCGCTTCATTTAAATTGACTACGTTTAATTACTCTTGTTTTACTTTTGTTCTTATTGCTCTATAACCACTTTTTAAGATACTATCCATTGCATTCAACTTTTCTTCCAAGTGCTTTGCTGTCTCTGAGAGAATTACATTGTCATCCGCAAATTTCAAAGTTTTTTTATTTCCTCTCTTTGAACTTAAATTCCTTTCCAAATTTCTTCTTGTTTTCCTTAACTGCTTGCTCAGATTACAGATCGAGTAACATCGGGGAACGGCTACAATCCTATCCCACTCGCTCCGTAGCTAATGCATCCCTTTCACACCCTTCGACTCTTCTACCCGTAATGTGGTTTCTTTCTAAGTTACTACACTCCTGGAAATGGAAAAAAGAACACATTGACACCGGTGTGTCAGACCCACCATACTTGCACCGGACACTGCGAGAGGGCTGTACAAGCAATGATCACACGCACGGCACAGCGGACACACCAGGAACCGCAGTGTTGGCCGTCGAATGGCGCTAGCTGCGCAGCATTTGTGCACCGCCGCCGTCAGTGTCAGCCAGTTTGCCGTGGCATACGGAGCTCCATCGCAGTCTTTAACACTGGTAGCATGCCGCGACAGCGTGGACGTGAACCGTATGTGCAGTTGACGGACTTTGAGCGAGGGCGTATAGTGGGCATGCGGGAGGCCGGGTGGACGTACCGCCGAATTGCTCAACACGTGGGGCGTGAGGTCTCCACAGTACATCGATGTTGTCGCCAGTGATCGGCGGAAGGTGCACGTGCCCGTCGACCTGGGACCGGACCGCAGCGACGCACGGATGCACGCCAAGACCGTAGGATCCTACGCAGTGCCGTAGGGGACCGCACCGCCACTTCCCAGCAAATTAGGGACACTGTTGATCCTGGGGTATCGGCGAGGACCATTCGCAACCGTCTCCATGAAGCTGGGCTACGGTCCCGCACACCGTTAGGCCGTCTTCCGCTCACGCCCCAACATCGTGCAGCCCGCCTCCAGTGGTGTCGCGACAGGCGTGAATGGAGGGACGAATGGAGACGTGTCGTCTTCAGCGATGAGAGTCGCTTCTGCCTTGGTGCCAATGATGGTCGTACGCGTGTTTGGCGCCGTGCAGGTGAGCGCCACAATCAGGACTGCATACGACCGAGGCTCACAGGGCCAACACCTGGCTTCATGGTGTGGGGAGCGATCTCCTACACTGGCCGTACACCACTGGTGATCGTCGAGGGGACGCTGAATAGTGCACGGTACATCCAAACCGTCATCGAACCCATCGTTCTACCATTCCTAGACCGGCAAGGGAACTTGCTGTTCCAACAGGACAATGCACGTCCGCATGTATCCCGTGCCACCCAACGTGCTCTAGGAGGTGTAAGTCAACTACCCTGGCCAGCAAGATCTCCGGATCTGTCCCCCATTGAGCATGTTTGGGACTGGACGAAGCGTCGTCTCACGCGGTCTGCACGTCCAGCACGAACACTGGTCCAACTGAGGCGCCAGGTGGAAATGGCATGGCAAGCCGTTCCACAGGACTACATCCAGCATCCCTACGATCGTCTCCATGGGAGAATAGCAGCCTGCATTGCTGCGAAAGGTGGATATACACTGTACTAGTGCCGACATTGTGCATGCTCTGTTGCCTGTGTCTATGTGCCTGTGGTTCTGTCAGTGTGATCATGTGATGTATCTGACCTCAGGAATGTGTCAATAAAGTTTCCCCTTCCTGGGACAATGAATTCACGGTGTTCTTATTTCAATTTCCAGGAGTGTAGTTAACATTTCGCTCATTGTATTTCATTCTTACCTCATTCATAATTACAAAAAGTGTAGTGCAGCCGACACTATCAAACGCTTTCTCTAAATCCTCGAACACCGTACACGTATGTTTGCCGTTCTTTACACTGTCTACTACTATGCGACGTAGAGTCACTATTGCCTCGCGTTACTCCTACATTCTCCAGATTCCAAACTGATCTTCCAGGATATTGGATTTAAATAATTCGTAACAGTATTTAACAACCATTACATACAGTATTACCCTGAGAGTTTGGTAGTATTCACATATGTCAGAACCTGCCTTTTTGGAATTTGAATTATAACATCTTCTTGAAGTCTGAGGATACTTCGCCTGCCTCATATATCTCACTCATCAGGTGGAATGGTTTTGCCGTGCCTGACTCTTCCAAAAATCTCAATTTACTGAAGGGATGTTTTATGCTCGCCGGCCGGGGTGGCCGAGCGGTTCTAGGTGCTACAGTCTGGAACAGCGCGATCGCTATGGTCGCAGGTTCGAATCCAGCTTCGGGCATGGATGTGTGTGATGTCCTTAGGTTAGTTAGGTTTAAGTAGTTCTAAGTTCTAGGGGACTGATGACCTCAGAAATTAAGTCCCATAGTGCTCAGAGCCATTTGAACCATTTTTATGCTCCACGGTCCTTATTTCGAGTTAGATCTTTCAGTGTTCTGTCAAATCCTTTCCGCAATATCTTTTCTCCCATCTCATCTTCATTTACTTCCTCTTCCCCTTCCATAATATTGCCTTGAGGATCATTGTCCTTGTATAGCCCTTCTATACGTTCCTTCCACATTTCTGTTCCCTTTCTTGGCTTAGAAGTGGCTTGCCAATTGGCCTCTTGATATTCGCATAGCTGCTTCTCTTTGCGCAGAGTATCACTAGCTCGCCAAAGTTGCAAGCGAGAGAAAACAACATACTAGCAGCTCGAATTGCAGCGTCCTCTACCGATTCAATACTAGGCAGGCGAGAAGTATACGTGGGCCCACTGTACTGGAATTGAGGATATGAACTGCACTGGCAAGAAAATGATAACGCTGACACACATTATTTAATTACAGAAACAATTTCAAAATGCATCTTAGGCCATTAGTATTGCACCTAAGATTTAAAAGGCAATTCAGTTTTTTGACAAAAATACTGCTTAATACAAGAAATCCGTCAAAGACGCTTTAGAAACTCTTATAAAATTGCATCATTTCTTAAAAATGGTTCAAATGGCTCTAAGCACTATTGGACTTAACATCTGAGGTCATCAGTCCCCTACACTTAGAACTACTTAAACCTAACTAACCTAAGGACATCACATACATCCATGCCCGAGGTAGGATTCGCACCTGCGACTGTAGCAGTCGCGCGTTTCCAGACTGAACCGCCTAGTACCGCTCGCCCACCGCGGCCGGCCATCATTTCTTTGATAACTGTATGGAAAAGGTGTAGTTCAAGACATTGTGATGATATGCTGAACTTGTCGAACAGTGTCTGTACGAGAGAATACAGATGGCAATTGGCACTGTAATTTCGTAGGAGAATGTATTACCCGTGGTATTCTGATTTTACTGTAACCATAAAATTTATAAAATTTCTGTCAATCCAGCTCAAACTGCCTCTGTCAGACTGTGATAAACAGTCGTCTGGATGACTATTTTTAAAAATCAAACTACCCGGAATACAATTGCTGTGTCAAGATTCCCTTATTCATTTAACAATTATGCCTGTGAGAATTTGTTATGCGTTCGCAGAAAGGGTCAATGGACTGGACGCCTGTGTTTTTGAATGGCGAGAATTGACAGAAATCGAATTGAAGGTGACAGCCTACCTTGTGACTGCCAGCGTTGCCCTGTGCTCTTACTGCAATTCACCTTTTTCTTAAGACTGTGCTGAATGGGGACGGAAACATCCATGTAGCTCCTCGCCTCTTGACTCGTCTCGAACTGTTGCTAAGTAACGGCATGGGCAACTGCAGGGATCTCTGTATTGTTGGGAACTGCGTTACGTGGCGACTTAAGACTGGGGTGGCCAATGTTTCGATTCGACGGGCCGTGGCCTGTCACGAGTGGCATAGCGCTCAGCTTCGCTACGTATCGTATTTTACGTACTATAAGATGCACTTTTTTCGTCGGAAAACTGCCTCTTAAATTCAGGTGCGTCTTATACTCGAAATTAATATAAAGATGTCCAGTGTTTGATTTAAAATTCCCGCCAGTCTTAAAAGGTTCAAATGGCTCTGAGCACTATGGGACTTAACATCTGAGGTCATCAGTCCCCTAGAACTTAGAACTACTTAAAACTAACTAACCTAAGGACATCACACACGTCCATGCCCGAGGCAGGATTCGAATCTGCGACCGTAGCGGTAGCGCGGTTCCAGACTGTAGCGCCTAGAACCGCTCGGCCATCCCTGCCGGCAGTCTTAAAAATGGCCATATATTCGCTGCCACGGGAAACCTGTCTCTGTCTGACAATACTGGATTCATCTAGCAACAGCAGTGCATCGATGCGACAAACATGAGTTTCCCAGATACACAAGCTTGCAAACGCTGTCTCCTTCCCGCCCCACCATAACACAGAACACTGTCTAGCCTATGATGCGTCATTGCACTCTACGGTGCCAGTGAAATTGAACTGCAAGTGATTTTTGTTATCGGGAACAGAACAATAACTTTGTTGGTAGCTAATCTCGTAACGGCCGGCCGCGGTGGTCTAGTGGTTCTAGGTGCGCAGTACGGAACCGCGGGACTGCTACGGTCGCAGGTTCGAATCCTGCCTGGGGCATGGATGTGTGTGATGTCCTTAGGTTAGTTAGGTTTAATTAGTTCTAAGTTCTAGGCGACTGGTGACCTCAGAAGTTAAGTCGCATAGTGCTCAGAGCCATTTTTTTCGTAACGGAAAAAAATAAAAGGTATTCATATGGTGCGTTCTGTAAATTAAAAGTAATAGCTTATGCAGAAGAACATGGAAACAGAGCAGCTTAGTGACATTTCGGCCTTCCACCAACATAAAAAAATACTTCGCAAGGACTGTAAAAAATGAGGAAGACTAAATGTGCAAACAGAGGACTGAATGCAAAATGACCAAAACTAGGAGATGACATATTGAAATGGATTCAAGGACACTGTCAAAATGGCACTGGAATTAACATAAAAATGATTAAAATACACGCTCTTAAGCTAACGCTACAGGCTTTAAGTGTGGAGTTGCTTGGTGTTACAGGTTTATGAAGTATAATAGACTTAGTAGGCGAAACAAAACGAAAATATCTCAGAAAGTGCCACAAGAATACGGAGAGAAAATATTGTCTTTCCATCGCTTTATTACTCAACATCAAAGGAAAACCAGCATGGAACTAAGCCGAACAGCGAATATGGACGAAACTCCTCTGACATTTGATGTGCTGACTAATAGAACTGTTGCCATGAAAGGTGTTAAACTATAAAAACAAGAAAAAAAGCACTATACTGTTGTCGTTTCATGTTGCATGTTGTTCTGACGGCACTAGTGCCAATTCGATGATCATTTTCAAGCGCAAAACAGTGCCAAAATCTTCTGAAATACCGCAAGGGGTTGTTCACGTACATGGCAAGGTTTGGATGGACGAGGCTGGTATGAAATTATGGATTACCAGAGTGTGGGAGAGAAGAAAAGGTGCTTTATTGTAGAAGAAAAAAACTGTTCAAATGGCTCTGAGCACTATGGGACTTAACATCTGAGGTCATCAGTCGCCTAGAACTTAGAACTACTTAAACCTAACTAACCTAAGGACATCACACATCCATGCCCGAGGCAGGATTCGAACCTGCGACCGTAGTGGTCGCGCGGTTCCAGACAGAAACGCCTAGAACCGCTCGGCCACACCGGCCGGCTATTGTAGAAGAGTTCTCTTCTTGTGCTAGATCAGTTTAGCAGCCATTTGAAAAATTCTGTGAAAGATAAATTGAGACAGGGAAATATAGAGTTTACTATTTTCCGGGAGGACTTACTTCACGATTGCAGCCTCTTGATGTTTCGCTAAATAAACCATTTAAAGTGTATATGAGAGAGGAATAGAACAAATCGATGATGGATGAAACTCAACACGAATTTATGCCAAAGGAACCTTTAAAACGACCTATAATCAAACAAGAGTGCCAGTGAATAAAACAGTCGTGGTCTACAGTGAGAGAACACATTATTGTTAAATCTTTCAAGTAGTGCGGCATAAGTAACGCTCTGGATGACAGTGAAGACCATCTCATATATGAAAATGACAAGGATGACGACGAAGGGGAACAAGAAGAAGAAAATTCAGACTACGATTTCCAGGGATTTTAAAGGTCAGTTTGGTTTTATAAACTAAGATTTTTTTCGTGTGGCTTTGCAGTCTAACAATAGAAATGATGAAAACGTTATTTTTTATAAAAAGTTGTTTAAAAATTAAGGGTCGTTTTATATTCCGTAGCGTCTCATAGTTCATAAAATACTTTGTCCCCGCCCCCCGCAGGGTCCTGGCGGAGGTTCGAGTCCTCCCTCGGGCATGGGTGTGTGTGTTTGTCCTTAGGATAGTTTAGGTTAAGTAGTGTGTAAGCTTAGCGACTGATGACCTTAGCAGTTAAGTCCCATAAGATTTCACACACATTTGAACATTTCCCCGACCCCCCCCCCTCTCACTTCCCACCCCATCACCATGCAACGCTGTCTGTGGGGGAGGGGGAAAAGGAGCATTTAAATGGCAGCGCGATGGCGCTACATTCGATTTAGTTTTATATTTCACATTTCACAACAAAGTAGATAACAAACACAGCAAATTTTCAGTATTATTCAATTATTTTTGGCGCGCTGAAGACATAATTTTTATGTGGTACAAACTGTCGACGTAGGGACAGACACATACAGTTTCACAGATTTTCGCACTCAAGAATCCACACTGTCGTGACTTACTAAGTTTCATAAGAGTAAAAAGATCTTTCACTCAATTATGTCGATTCGATAGAAGTGTTGTATCACGTTTGCAACCTCATTGTGTGTTGTGACTTGGCAAGACAGCCAAGCCACTAGGAGTGGAAGCCGAAAGGCACGCGTTTAAGCTCACGCAGGCTGGCGTGAGGTCTGGAACAGTTAAAGGAGTTGAGTCTAGTAAAAAAAGTACGTAGCGTCTGGAATACTTAACTTTAATCCATAATTGGTGAACATCGGTCTGACGGTACATGCATCACAAGATAAATAGCAAATGATAATGGCACCTTGCTAGGTCGTAGCAAATGATGTAGCTGAAGGCTATGCTAACTATCGTCTCGGCAAATGAGAGCGTAATTTGTCAGTGAACCATCGCTAGCAAAGTCGGCTGTACAACTGGGGCGAGTGCTAGGAAGTCTCTGTAGACCTGCCGTGTGGCGGCGCTCGGTCTGCAATCACTGATAGTGGCGACACGCGGGTCCGACGTATACTAACGGACCGCGGCCGATTTAAAGGCTACCACCTAGCAAGTGTGGTGTCTGGCGGTGACACCACATTGTGGAGACGTGGAAATTCTACCTGAGGAATGCAATGTAGACGTCGTGAACAGTTTGAACGTGCAAGGATTTGTCACTAAAACGGGAATCACCTTGCAGGTCAATCAGTTTCAACTGAAACGGCAAATGGTCTCGAAAACAGCTTGGAAACAGATGTAAGACACAGTTTCATCAAAACGTTTAGGAAATTATACAAGTAATTCTTTCAAAACTACGCTGAATACTTCAGACCTCGCGTTTTCTTTAACGGCAGTGGGCTCGGGGAACCGGACTGTGTCTGTCAGACTGTGTCCCTTCTATAACATGATTTTCTTTTTAAATGCATCTTAACCAGATCAGAAAGAAGTTGTTCCTCCTCTTTCAATGTCTTACTACGGGCAGTGTGCAGTCAGGTCCATGTAAAATGCAACATCTGCAATCCACTCCGGATTTTCTAATTTTCGTTCCTACACTCCTTTTTCTTCATAAATTAAGCAATAGCGAGTTTTAAATCGAAAAATCGTTCCGGGCTTGTCCCTTGGCTTAACCGACGTACGTTACGGTACTACATAATGTCTATCCATACTCTTCGTTCATTTCCATGAAAAACAATTAAAGCTAACAATGGAATAATGCGTGCGACTTCAAAAATTTTACTATTCATGCCATTAATATCTTTACGTGCTGTATGCCTGCAAATTTTGCACAACTTGCTTCCTGATGTAGAGAACAATGAATCGCATCTGTCGATCGTTGTAATTCTTTATTCTTTCATTGTCAACTAAATCTTTAAATTCCTTGTGCATGGTAATGTAATACTGTTTCCTAGCAAATTTGCAGTACCCGGGCATAGTATATACTGCGAATGCTCATCTCTCTCTCTTCTGTCACTCCTATTCGTTGTTAAAGGCTCTTGACGGCAGACCGCTAGATTGCCCCTTTTTGTGCAAACATCCACAGGACCCGTGAACGTCCTTCATCCCACAGACGAATAGCGAAGGGCAAACAGTGCTGAGACCACGATTCTGGCGAAATGAGGAGAGCTGTACCGACCGAAAAATGCCAGCCGCACTACTAAATGTAATGTCGTGCTGTACCGGTCCTTCCTGGAAGGAACGACTGGAGATTGGTCCGCTCCTGATCCTCTCACATGGCCAGCGTGTAGTTCAGCCCACCCTGGCTGGCTCTGTTCGAAGAGGATTCGCGGAAAATAATTACCCCACAATTACGGAAACTATCCCGGGATAACAGCAGGAGCGTAAATAGGATGGAACACTCTGGGCAATGACCCTGACGATAAGGTACCAAGGCACTTCCAGAGAGAGAAAAAACCGTAGAATAAGAACAGCAAACATTCAAATAGGGAGGGCAAGTTGCAAAAATTAATAAAATCGAACAGTCAAGACAGGTTTTAGCTATGTTAAAATAATCAATGATTGTTTTGGAAATAATTATAAGAATCATTTATCTCCTTTAACCAGGTCAAAGATCAATCACGAACAACAATTAACTTAAGGTATCAGGTGTAGAAGTACGAAACCGGAATTTGGTTACAATAATTACACGTTTGTTGTTAGAAACTGATAAACAACATTATATTCAGAATTATCTTTTCCTCTTTTTTTTTTTTTTTTTTTACTATGGGACTCAACTGCTGAGGTCATTAGTCCCCTAGAACTTAGAACTAGTTAAACCGAACTAACCTAAGGACATCACACACATCCATGCCCGAGGCAGGATTCGAACCTGCGACCGTAGCGGTCTCGCGGTTCCAGACTGCAGCAGAATTATCTCCATTGCTGTTTATACATTTCTCGCACATCTCCGACGGGCTATGAATGCCACGCCAAAAGAAAAAACAGTTCTTCTTGTGGAGCGAACCAGTCAGCGAGCCATTTTTGTACATTTTCATACGAACTGAAGCGTTGTTCAGCGAGAGCGTGTCCCCGTGGTGCAAATAGATGATAATCGGACGGACCCACGTCGGGAGAATAAGCCGCATGCCCTAGTATTTCCCAACTGAACGCCTCGATCGTTTCCCTGACCCGTTTTGCAGTGCGTGATGGGGCGTTATCATGGAGCAATATGACTTCGTGTTGCCTTTTTCCATATTCCGGTCGCTTTTCACGTAATGCTCGATTTAAATCGATCATTTTCTGTTGGTAGCAATCAGCGTTAACGGTTTCACCAGGTTTTAGCAGCTCATAATAGATGACACACTCCTGATCCCACCAAACACCGAGTATTGTCTCCTTTACAAAGCGATTTAGTCTTGCAGTGGATGTCGACGATTTTCCTGGATTCACGCATAATTTACGTTCTACGAATTAGGGTGTGGAATGTCAGAAGTTTGAACGTGGTAGTGAAGCCAGAAAATCCGGAAAGCGAAATGCTAAGACTCGGTCTAGATATAGTTGGGGTCAATAATGTGAAACAGAAAGAAGACGAGGATTTCTGGTCAGATAAATATAGGGTAATAGCAACAGCAGCAGAAAATACTATAACGGGAGTCGGATTCGTTATGAATAGGAAGGTAGCGCAGAGGTTGAGTTACTGTGAACAGTTCAGCGACAGGGTTGTTCTCAGAATCGACAGCAAGGCAGCACCGACAAAGATAGTTCAAGTATACATGCCGACGTCTCAAACCGTAGATGAAGAGATAGATAAAGTACATGAGAATAATGAACGGGTAATTCAGTACGTCGAGGGAGATGAAAATCTAGTAGTCATGGGGGATTGGAATGCGTTTGTAGAGGAAGAAGTTAAACGATCACGGGGTAACATGGGCTTGGTAGTATAAATGAGAGAGAAGAAAGACTAACTGAGTTCTGCAATAAATTTTAAACAGTAATTACGAATACACTGTCCAAAAATCACAAGATTAGGAGGTATACTTGGAAAAGGCCAGGAGATATGGTAAACTTTCAGTTAGATTACATCATTGTCAAGTAGAGATTCCCAAATTAGATAATAGATTGTATGGCGTACCCTGAAGCAGTATAGACTCAGATCACAATTTGGTAACAATGAAAAGTAAGCTGAAGTTTAAAAGACTAGGCAGGAAATCAAAATGGTTCAAATGGCTCTGAGCACTATGGGACTTAACATCCGAGGTATTCAGTCCCCTAGAACTTAGAACTACTTAAACCTAACTAACCTAAGGACAGCACACACAGCCATGCCGAGGCAGGATTCGAACCTGCGACCGTAGCGGTCGCGCGGTTCCGGACTGAAGCGCCTAGAACCGCTCGGTAACAGCGGCCGGCGACTAGCCAGGAAGAACAATACGCAAATAAGTGGAACACGTCTAAACATTCTGCGTGGTGTCCGTTTGTTCTATATCGTGTCTCCCTACCACTTTCGCGCAACGACGCTCTGAGCGTGTTTTTTAGGGAATTGACTAGTTTGAACCTGGGACCTGTTGCTGGTAAGGAGACGCCAGACCACACATGACATGTAGAATTTAGAAGAGTTCAGTGAGACTAGCGATGATATAACCAAATACTTAATGATTTCAGCGTCAGCTCCACTGCACTCCCTGTAAAAGAATCTTAATACTAACTAAATTTAGTGGAAGGGGTTCAAGGCTTTCCTATTTTTAGTTATCTGGTAAAATAACGTCGAAAAAGCAGTTAAGTTTACCATTGGAAATTTTATTCTACTCGCAAAACATCGTTTATAAATTGCACTATTGATAAAAGGAAATGTTTTAATACAGGATGGTAAAAACCAACGGCGTTCAACAAAAATGTGAACGAATATTCCCTGAGTGGGTTTCCAAGTTCTACAATGGATCGAAGGATGACCTATGCCATATCACATCTATAATCTAGGTTTAAATTAAGTTTCACAAAAGAGATAACTATCAAAATGGTCTACAGTGACCCTCAATTATCTTTAATTACTTATCTAACTTGTCGTAAATTACAGTGGCTGATGTCACTTCTCAATAACTATATAACAGAAAAATCATCGCATTTCAGATTTTTACTTCAAGTGGCAAATGTGAACACCATGAGCTTTAATTGACGATCGACACTAGTATCACGCAAAAAGGGGGTGTAACAGATGAGACTTCTGCAGTTCTGAGTGAAGCTTTATGCGCTGTTATGTGGCATCGCGTGCGTTCATTACCTTGTCGGTGTTCGTCAGGGGGCGGCGGCCAGCACAGCTCCGCTCACCTCGCCGTCTCGGAAGCAACTCTCTCCTAACTTCTCCTTACTACAATTTACCGAAGTTGGTTTAAAAAAAAACTATGTGGCTGTGTTTTCATCTGACCAATCAGAGTCTCAATGTTAACCTTACGCTCCGCTTACAAAAATTCTGTCTATCCAATGAGAAACGTTATACTTTTCGTGGGGGGGCAATGTTTTTAAAGTTTGCAACGTAACAGAGACGTGAAAAATCTCACGCTAAAACTTGCAGCTCGTGTGGTCCTTTTAGCGTTATCGTAAGATCTATACTGTTCTTCTGGAGGGCTCTAGCTTTTAACATGGGCTGGGGGGTTGTCCTAACGTAATAGAGACGCGAAAAAGTCTCACGCTGAAAACTTGCGGGTGGTGTGGTCGTAGCGGTTAGCTGGCGACGTGGGTGTCCGTCCCTTAACGTAGGGCCTTGTCGCTTAACACGGTTCTGCTCTCGGCTTCTGTTCTCGTTTCTCCCCTTGGAACTGCGTCTGTCTCACGGTGGGAAGGTATGACATGCATTTAGGCATTCTTGTGTTAGTCTTTGGTATTCCATTTGCTCACTCGTTACTTGTATTACTTTGGTTAATTTCATGTCACGATTTATTCGGAGCTATGTGACATACTACTGGATTTGCATATCATGTCAGGGTTTTCATGGAATGTGTTGTATTTGCCTGACACCTTACACACGAACGTGTTAGGGAATGAAGAGATACGATTAAAGTTCTCTAAGACTATAGATACTGCGGTGAGGAATAACTCAGTAGACAGTGCAGTTGAAGAGGAGTGGATATTTCTAAAAAGGGCAATCACAGAAACTAGAAAGGAAAACATAAGTACAAAGAAGGTAAGTTCGAAGAAACCGTGAACAACAGAAGAAATACTTCAGTTCATCGACGGAAGAACAAAGTGAAAAACTGTTGAGGGACATTCAGAAATACAAGTCACTTAGGAATGAAATAAACAGAAAGTGCAAGGAAGCTAAAGCGAAATGGTTACATCTAAACTGTGAAGAAATCGAAAAATATATAAGTGTCGTGAGGACTGACTCAGCATATAGAAAACTCCAAACAACCTTTGGTGGAGTTAAAAGTACGGGTGGTAACATTAGGAGAGCCATGTAAATTCCACTAATAAATGCAGTGGAGAGAGAGGATGGGTGGAAAGAGTACGTTGAAGGCCTCTACGAGGGCGATCACTTGTTTGATGACGCGATAGATGAAGAAACAGGATTCTATATAGAAGAAACAGGAGATCCAGTATTACGATCAGAATTCAAAAGAACTTTGGAAGATTTAAGATTGAATAAAGCAGTAGGGATAGATAACATTCCATCAGAATTTCTCAAGTTATTGGGGGAAGGGTAACAAGACGACTATTCGCATTGATGTGTAGAATGTATGAGTCTGGTGATATACCATAGACTTTCAGAAAAACATCGTCCACACAATTCTGTAGGTTGCAAAAGTCAATAAGTGCAAGAATTATCACACAATCAGCTTAACGGCTCATGCACCCAAGTGCTGACAAGAATAATATACAGAAAAATGGAAAAGAAAACTGAAGATGTATTAGATGACGAGCAGAGTCGCTTTAGGAAAGGGGAAGGAACCAAAGAGGCAATTCTGACGTTGCGGTTGATAATGGAAGCAAGACTGAAGAAAAATCAAGACATGTCCATGGGATCTGTCGACCCGGAAAAAGCATTTGACAATGTCAAATAGTGAAAGATGTTTGAAATTCTGGGAAAAATGGGGGTAAGCTACACGGAAAGGCGGGTAATATACAATATGTACAACAGCCTTGAGGGAACAATAGGAGTCGAAGACCAAGAACTAAGTGCTCGGATTAACAATGGTGTAAGACAGAGATGTAGTCTTTCGCTCTTACTGTTCAGTCTGTACATCGAAGACACAATGATGGAAATAAAAGAAAGGTTCAATAGTGGACTTACAATTCAAGGTGAAAGGATATCAATGATAAGATTCGCACATGGCATTGCTGTCCACTGTGAAAGTGGAGAAAAATTGCAGGATTTGCTGAATGGAATGGACAGCCCAATGAGTACAGAATATGAACTGGAGTAAGTCGAAGAAAGTCAAAAGTCATGAGGAATATCAGAAATGAGAACAACTAAAAAATTAACATCAGGATTGGTGATATCAAAGTAGGTGAAGTTAACGAATTCTGCTACCTATGCAGCAAAATAACTCATGATGATCGGAGCAGGAAGGGCATAAAAAGTAGATAGCACTGACAAAACGGCATTCATGGGTAAGAGAAGTCTGCTAGTAGGCCTTAATTTGAGGAAGAAATTCCTGAGAATGTACGTTTGGAGCACAACATTGTTTGGTGATGAAACATGGACTGTGGGAAAACCGGAAAAGAAGAGATTCGAAGTATTTGTTTGGTTGGTTGATCTGGAGGAGGGGACCAAACAGCGAGGTCATCGGTCCCATCGGATTAGGGAAGGATGGGGAAACAAGTCGTACGTGCCCTTTCAAAGGAACCATCCCGACATTTGCCTGAAGCGATGAAGCATTTGAGTTGTGGTGCTGGAGAAAAATGTTGAAAATTAGGTGAACTGATAACGTAAGGAATGAGGAAGTTCTCCGGAGAACTGGCGAGGAAAGAAATGAATGGAGAACACTGACAAGAAGAAGGGACAGGATGGAGGTAATCTGTTGAGATATCACGGCACAACTTCCATTGTACTAGAGGGAGCTGTGGAGGATAAAAGCTGTAGAGGGAAAGAGGTATTGGAATATATCCAGTAAATAATTGAGGTAGATTGCAAGTGGTGGTGGTGTTCTGAGGTGAAGAGGTTGGCACGGATGTGGAAGTCGTGGCGGGCTGCATCAAACCAGTCAGAGGGCCGAGGGGGAAAAAAAAAAAAAAAAAAAAAAAAAAAAAAAAAAAAAAAAAAAAAAAAATTAAAAGTAAGTTTGGAAGGATTTGAAAGGAGCGTGTTGAGAAATCGGTGTGAAAGACATGAAAAGATTCCACGTACTTCAATGAGACATCTGAAAAAGTTGGCCTCATTGTGCATCTCCATTTGACCAGCTCTTCATATAGTACAATATCCAGATTTTTGGGGTCATTCGGATGTGACAGTCGCCTGATGTTGAAACACATAGGAACATGAAGACATACATACTCGTCCTCAATGTTCCGGTCTGACCACCACAAGAGAGGATCACTGTACTCTTTAACAAGCACATCGTAACCCCTGCACATCAGCGCCTGCCGTCTGAGAACAAGTAATGGGCGACCAGCAGCTTTGTGTACCATACCATCCAGCACCATTGATCAAGTACTAGCAGCAGCCGGTCTAGGACACCGGTGTTCCATGCGGTGGCTACCGTTAGCGCCATAAAAAAAAACGGTCGTGTCTGGAGCGGTGCCCTGTCGGGCAAGCAAGAGCTGCTAATGAACGGCATTACACTGTGCTCAATGATGAATGGCGATTCTACAGATCCTGGATAACCATCGTCGGCGAATATGGTGGCGACTAGGGAGAGATCCCATTCTTCCAATAGAGAGGCACAGCGATCTTACCCCTGATGTCATGGTGTGAGGAGCCAAGACTTAAGATCGCGGCTGGTAGTGGCACTGTGGTATGTCATGGACATATTGCGTCCACTCGTGTTACCTCTCATGCTATGGTTCGTGATGGTATTTTTCGACACTAAAATGCTGTTCCACACACTGAATTATTCTCTATAAACTGTCTTCGCGATCTTGAGGTACATCCATGGCCAGTAAAATCTCCATATCTGTCTCCGATAGGGCATGTGTCGGACTAACTCGGACGTCACCTCTATCTCAGTACCCAGAATATCAAGCATCAGCTACAACAGATGTGGATCAGTTTGTCCCATGACAACGATCTTATGACACCCTTCGGAACGCATCCAGCCAGATGGGATGCAACGTCGTACTGGTAAGTTGGCTCATACTGCCAAGTACTTTGTAAAATTTAACACGATTTTGTAATAGCTGAAATGACATCAATCGCCCTCTCAACCAGTGAAGTTTCATTTCGAATCCTTCTCCCCTTCTGCATGCTTCATGTTTTTTGTCAGGCAGGTATTTTTCAGCATCCTTCTGTAACACCACATCTCCAATGCTTCGAGTCTCTTTTTATTCCGTTTTCCCACAGCCCACGATCAAATTCCGTGAAATGCTATGCTCCAGACATACACTGATAAAAATTTATTTATTTACACATCTACGTGTTTGACAGGCTGTTCCGTTGCTGCTAGTTTTTATAAATAAAAGCACAACGTTACCAACCACTAAACGTTAAGTTTTTTATCTACCATGGATTTGGGAGGTTTCATTCCATCATCAGGTCTCGGTTCTGATGTTTAGTCCAGTGTAGTCCTGTGCATCTACGTCTTGCACTTTTTCCCACATTGCTGCTTTTGAGCTCAAGACATTAACTGCCTACAAACCTTTCCAGAAAATTTCAGATCAACGCCAATACCTGATAATGGAGCAAAGTCTCCGAATGCGTCATAAATTTTAAAAAATTAATATTTATTGACAGGATACATTCTGTTTTTATTTCTATTTTCTTTCTCAATATATGCTAGGTGAATCCTCTTAGCGAGGAATTCTCTATTTTGCATGTGATATTCCGCTTCTTATATCCTACTTGGTTCATCCATCATGCTTTATTTTGCTTCCAAAGTAGCACAATTCCCTTACGGTCTCTAATACGTGGACTCCAGTCTGATATGAAGTTTATCGTTATTTCGTTTCTGTTACTTTCGACCTTCTTCTGTACGCTTTCGGTCCGTAATTCGTGCTGAATAGACTGTCCTTTCCATTCAACATGTGCTACAACTCTTCCTCATTAATACAAAGAATAATAGTGTCATCAGCAAATTGTATCACAGATATCCTTTCATCCTGAAATTTAATCCCATTTCTGAATCCGTCTTTCATTGTTTCTTTGAAATACGCGTAGGAAGTATAGGAGAACTGCATTCCAACGCCGGCCGGTGTGGCCGTGCGGTTCTAGGCGCGTCAGTCTGGAACCGCGAGACCGCTACGGTCGTAGGTTCGAATCCTGCCTCGGGCATGGATGTGTGTCATGTCCTTAGGTTAGTTAGGTTAAAGTAGTTTTAAGTTCTAGGCGACTGATGACCTCAGAAGTTAAGTCGCATAGTGCTCAGAGCCATTTGAACCATTTTGCATTCCAACCTTTTTGATCCGAGAACACCTCTCACGGTCTTCCATTCTCGTTCTTTACGAGCATTAATGTGCTGACTGAGAAATGTTTTGCAGGTACGCGATACCAGGAGTCGTTAGATGTGTACGCCTTATGTGCCGGGAGTTCCGCAACACGGCAGGTGGCGAGGTTTGCGCAGCTGCCGCCTCGGTGGCTGGCGCAGTTGACTCAGGTGCCGCTGCGGCGCTTCTCCGCGCTGGTCTGGTGGCACGGCGTCGCCTCCGCCGCCGGCGGCAGTTCCGACGCCGCCCCCTGCCCGCAGTGTTGCTGCCGCCCCCGGCGTCCGCCGCCCCTCGGGCCGGGCCGGCAAGCTGTGCCCCGCTCACACCCAGTTTGTTCGCTCGGCTCGAGCTGCGGCGACCGCACTCGTCCGCACGTCTTGGGTGGACTGCACTAATGTGACAGCGAGTTTCGACGAGGTCCACTGAGCCTCATCAGTGCGCGAGAGCGTGTGGGTAAATTTTGCTTTTTTGGTCTGAATTTAATTGTTATTGAGACTGTCAACTACTAGGTAAGTGCTCTCTGTAAAGGCAACTTTACTGCCACCATCCCCTGGCTCGGTATGCCAATTCGTTGTTTTTGTTGTTGTGTTCTTCAGTTAGAAGATGGGCTTTACGCCGCTCTAAACGCTGGTCTATTTTATGCAAGCCTCTCCTTCATACTGCTGCAAACTACATCCATTTCAAACTGCTAACTGTATGTATTCTTTGGCCTCCCTGCACAATTTTTATCCCACCCTCCTCCATTGCCGGCCGGTTTGGCCGAGCAGTTCTAGGCGCTTCAGTCTGGAACCGCGCTACCGCTACGGTCGCAGGTTCGAATTCTGCCTCGTGGATGAATGTGTGTGATGTCCTTAGGTTAGTTAGGTTTAACTAGTTCTAAGTTCTAGGGAACTGATGACCTCAGATGTTCCATAGTGCTCAGAGCTATTTGAACCATTTTTTGTAGCCAGAAGAGTGGAAATAATATAGGATCCTGAATAAAAGCAACATGGTTTTAGAAAAAATATGTTGCATTACTTATTGAAAGCTCCTTACATTAAGTTTAAATGTTATTTTTCTGACCTGTAATGACGTTTATTCCTCTTTATAGCAACTACAGGTGTCCCTTATACGTCTGCACGGTGTACTACGTCTGTCTGCTTGTATATGGGAGGATTTATGTAATCTAAAACACCCCAGTGTGCACATCACTCATATTCTGCCAAACTAGTA